>NC_056735.1:321426919-321726919 GCF_019279795.1 Protopterus annectens
ACTCATCAAGATTTCTCTTGAAGAGGGCCAGTGAGGTGCTCTGCTTGACATGTATGGGAAGTCTATTCCATAGCATGGGCAGTCTATGGGTCATGAACCTGTCCCTCCAGCATGTTCTGTTGATTGTGGTAATGAGGTTGAGGTCTCTAGAGCATATGTTGTGGAGGGAGTGGAATTTCTTTAGATGTGGCATTTGTAACAGAGCTGGGTCAGACATGGCTTTGTAAGTCAAGCAGAGATTGCCTCTAAATAGGCGATATGAGATGGAGAATAGTTGGAGTTTTTTGAGTCTGTCCATACAGGACAAGTGTTTAAGGCCTAGGATCTTCTTTGTGAGGTACTTTTGCGGCCTCTCCAGTTGTTGCAGGAGTCTAGTGAGGTACATGCCAAATGGGGCATTGTACTCGATGACTGACCTAATGAAGGAAAAGTAGAGGAAGACAATGACCTCTTTCTTCCTGGATGCAAAATGCTTAGTAATGAGATGTGCCACATAGAAGGACTTTCTGACCACAGTGGCAATGTGGTGGTCAAAAGAGAGGTTGCTGTCAACCTGTGCTCCCTGATCTCTTATAACACCTTCTGTGTTCAGTGGACTACCATCAATGTGGTAATTCACGGGAACCAGATTTTTCCCAAAGGGGATGACGACACATTTTTTGGCATTGAGTTTAAGACCATGGTTCTGACACCAGTTGTTGGTCTCAGTGAGGCCTTTCTGTTGGATGTCAGCATCACTTGGGGAGTTAATAATAGCTCTCAACTTGCAATTGCCTGCGAACCTTGTCAGCCAGAGTCACTTCGTGTTGGCCTGGACTTCAGAGAAGTAGATACCAAACAGGAGAGGACCCGGGACTGAACCCTGTGGGACTCCACTCATGACTGGTTGGCAGTCTGACTTGGAGTCAGCTACTTTCACACTGTGGGTTCTATCTGTGAGCCAGTTTGCAACCCACCTAGTGATATAGGGGTTGATGCCTAGCTTAGTGAGGTTTTCTATGATTCTTGAATGGGGAATGGTATCAAAGGCCCTGGCCAGATCAAGGTAGGCTGTATGAACCACCTTGCCTTCATCCACAGCTCTGGTAACTGACTCAAAGAAGTTGACCAGGTTGAGCAGGCATGATCTACCCTTCCCAAAACCAAACTGTGTGGGATCCAGAGTTTGGAGATTCCCTATATCCTTGTTTATTAGGTCCATGATGATGCATTCCATAGCTTTGCATATCAGACACATCAGGCTAATGGGGCGATAATTCCCAGGGTCTGTAGTCGCTCCTCCTTTGTGGAGAGGGATGACTGTAGCAGTGAGACATTTGGTAGGGACAAAGCCTGAGATGAGGCTGTGATTAAACAGGACACACAGGTAAGGTGCCAGTTCACTTTGAATTTCATGTAAAACACAGCCAGGAATATTGTCAGGTCTCATAGAAGCTGTATTCTTGGCCTTGGACAGTGATGTTTTAACCTGTGCAGCAGTAATACTGGGTGCCTGACAATCTACTGGTATTGTGATTGTTTTTTTGGGGGGAGAGGGTTAAAGCTGGCACTGAATCTGTAGGCCAGTATATTGGCAATATCTGTTGGCTCAGTATAGAAGGAACCATTGTGCAGTAGCTCAGAGAAAAATCTGGGTATTGCCATGGAGATTCTTTACATAACTATAGAAGGCCTTGTGGTTGTCATTAGTATCTGCTGCAATTCTGTTTTCATAGCTAGCTTTAGAGGATTTGATGAGGGATCTCAACTTTTTGTTGAGTCTGATAAGGGAGTTTTTCCAGTCTTGGGATTTCACCTTATTCTGCATCAGTTTCCTCCTTCTGTTGTAGAGTTTGTTTATGGCAGGGGACCACCAGATTGGCTTCCTTTTTTGGAGGAGAGTGTCTTGGCTGTACTGGGTATGGCGAGATCCATGTATTTGTGAACGTGTTCGCACAGTGGATTGGTGTATGATTCAGCAGTCATGTAACTATTATCCATTTGCATTGGTGCTGTGAAGTTAGCAACCTTTGTTTTCAGGAGCCGAAAGTAGCTTTGGAGAAGTTTTTCATGGTGATTACCTTTGCAGGGAGTGGGAGGGATGTGGATTTCCAAGGTGATTAGTTTGTGGTCGGATCTAACCAGGGAGGAGTTGACTATTGATGTAGAGCAATGGTCACCCATGTTAGTAATGACCAGGTCAAGGATGTTGCTACCTCTAGTGGGAGTAAGAACAAGTTGGTCTGGGGCACTGGAATTAATGAATTCCAGGAAACGTTGGGCAAGTGCACTGGTACATGAGTAGCTTTCCCAGTTAATGGAGGGGTAGTTGAAGTCACCCAGTATGAATGTGTTAGGTTGGACCCTAATATTCTCCAGGGTGCTTAGGAACATGGAGTATGAGTCTTGGGACATGGTTGGGGACTTATAGCAGGCTAAGACCTGAATCACTGTCTTACCCAATGTTAGCTGCACCTGAAGTATTTCTCATATATTTTTTCCTGTGGAAGAAAATCTCTTTGAACTGAGGTTCCTAGCAGAAACCCCAGGAACATAACCCTGTGTGAAACAGTTAAAAAAGAGTTTTGATTGGTCTCTTGGAATCCCAACTTGTGTAAGAGATCTCTTACTCAACATAGAAACTCCTGACACTTTGAAAAAGATTCTCTGAAGAAAAGCAAGTTGTCTAAATATGGAAAATTGTGGATACCCTGTAGACCACAGTAAGCTAAAACTGGAGGTAGACACTTTGTGAAAACTCTAGGTGCAGTGGATATTCAAAAGGGTAAGGCATATAACTGATAATGTGATCCAGAAATACAAAACCTGAAGAAATGCCCGAAGTCTGGATGAACAGGGATGTGATGTTAAGCAACTTTTAAATCTCGTATTACCAGAAACCTTAAACAAGGAATTAGGTAGCAGGAAGGAACATGGAAGGTAATACGTTGTGAAGTGACATCATTTTGAAATTGGATACTATCACAAACAGGTTTAGGAAAGAAAGTTCCATTACTGCTCTCCAAGAACTTTATGTCTTTGGCACTAAATATATCCTTGAAGAAAAACATTTCCCAACCTGGGAAGGAAGAACTGGTTTTATCACTCCCTGATACAGAATATGTTGAAGGATGGGGAAAATAGAGGAAGCTATGCTGATGGGTAAGGAATTACCATTGGAAAGGGGAGATTTCCTCCCATTGTCATCTGTTAAGTTGATGAATGATCTTCAAAACCCATTTGTCTGAAACCATCGGTTGCTAAAGATGGAAATGGAGATTCATACTTTCTGGAAAAGAAAATGGACTTTCAGGGCTTGGATGAGGTCCCTTAAAGAGCTATTCTGATTTGGACTGTCCTTTGTTTTGGGGGGTTCCTGTATTGTTTTTTTAGACACCCCCACTCTCACCCCATCACCATTTCTTCTTAAATATCTGTTTACCTGCATTTTGGAGAGACTTTTATTTTGCTTTTTTGGTGAAACTGGATGAAGGGTTGGAGAATCTTAGAGATTTCCTGCAACAACTTACCCCTTTCATCAAATTTTTTGATAACGTCTGCAGTAGAGCAGCCAAAAATTAAGTTTCTATTTAAAGGAGAGCTTAAAACCTAAGTTTTCACATAATCTGTGAGGTTTTGCAATGCAGCCAAGAAATCTTCTTCAAAACAGTACCACTGGCCATAGCCCTGGAAGAAATATCAACAGAGTCATACATACATTTAAGCAATGAGTTGTGACCTGTAAGAAATTAAATTATTTAAGGCAGATTTTTCATCACAAGAAGAAACTGCAGCCAAAACATTCCTTGTGCTTTCACAATTAGTCAGAATAAACTTTACCATATGAGCCTGACAATTTAAAATTCTGAAAATCAAAGTTGCAGAAGCATACACATTTTCCCCATTCCTATCAATAATCTTTACATCCTTATTAGAAAGAGCAGGATTGGAATTGATCAAATGTTTAGCAGCAGTAGGATTAACTAAAGTTGTAGCTGCTGGGTCATGTTTGGAAAGAGTGCATAAAAACTTAAACAGCGAGGCACTTTATACATTCTATTTGCCTTTTAGCGGTAGCAGGCTGACTGTCAGTAAGACTGTAGGCAGTGACACACACATCCGTCATAGCTGACAGAACTGGACAAATGGGTGAAGGGTCTGTAAATTCCTTCTGTAGTAGTTCGTAGTATTTTCTGAGATACTGAAAAACCTCAATGTTTTCCCACTGAAAACATTGGCACATTCTGTAAATAGTCTCAGAGAATGATAAACCCCCTACAGGGAGAATCAGAAACTGAGGTCTCCTTTGAGTCTGAATCAGAAATCAGAGGTGAAAACCTTGTATCTGTCCCTTCATCTTCATGTTCAGATTCAGAATCTTGAATATCCTCAGGAAAAAAGAGGCATCCCTTTTACTTTTACCAAAAAACACCTCGGAAGAAGGATTAATAGCCTGAATTAAGCCCCCAGCAAGACTCAGTAAACTACTCCTGTCTAAGGAAATTTGAGATGGAGTAGATACATGTTTAGTTTTCTTGGGGGGGGGGTGATAGAAAGAATGGGGCCAATAATGTTGTTAATGGAAGCAGCTTCCCCAGGGAGGGGCACAACATTCTGACCAAACAGGGAAGTCTTCCCTGTTCTCCCTCTCTGGACCAACAAGTGTGACTATCTCTTGCCCACCAAAGGGACCCCAACAGTAGCAGAAGATGTGGTTAACCCCGGTCCATAATGGCTGTAGGTGCCACACAGGAGGATTCCAGGGTAAAAGATGACTGGTCTGAGGAACCAGCTTCGGCCACAGCAGAGTCACCCACCTGTGGCTGAAGCAAACTGCTAGCCTGCTTTGGTGGCAAAGGTTGTTTGCTTAACTTTTTATTTTTTTTGTGGTTGAAAGAAGGACTGACTGTGGGATTGGTAGTTTGTTCCATGGTCAAGCTGAAAATGGTGCCTCTTACCCAGGAAAAACAAGCAGCATAACCCATAAAACTTTAACGTCATTAAAAGCCACTTTTTTCTCATATAAAATACAGTATAAAGCACTTTAAAACATTTTATCAACCAACAAAGTAAAATAGACTCAATTTATCCCCAGAAATTTTTTTTTCAATTACTTTAAAAAACTTTTAAACTGACAAGAAAAAGTACATTCCGGTTTAAAAGTACAGTTAAATGTCATGTCACTAACTCAGTAACTCCTAGCTAAAAATAACTTTTCTTAATAACATTCATAATCAGGAAAGTATATTAAAACAATAAATATTTTATGTGGAAGGTTTTGCCCCAAAAAGAACATATCTGCCCTGCAATGGAACAGCACAAGCCGACTGATGATCCTTGAAAGCCCGCAGAGGAGTGTTCTCTTTAACAGCAGAGAAGCTCTGAAGGACTTTGTACCCAAACCAGTCTTTTTAGTCAGCTCAGCTCAATCTGACTAATGGTTTGGCCATGTGGAAGGTGCCATGAAGCTTTGGAAGCTGACCAGCTGTTTTATCCTATGCAGGATATAATCCATTTAGCTAAAGCTACAGCAATAGTGATCAATATGATGAACACCTGCTTATGTCTTAGGAACAAAAGGAAGACTGAAGGGTCAGCAACAAAAGCTTTATTATCCAACTCTCCCCTCCTTTTGTAGGAATTACCCTTCTTCAAACAAGTGTCTATAAAGGAAACGTATTTGACAACTTCCCTCTGTTAGACCTCATGAATTCAAAGTCAAGTGATCCCATACTGAAAAAGAGTAAAGTTAGCTTTTCTTTTTGTTGTCACTTTCTCTTGAAATGGTATTATTTCACACGGCTTATAGTGTCATTTAACTTAAATGTTGGCACTTAAGTTATACCTTCATTTTATTAAGTTGTTATCCAGTGTTCCTCTTATAAAATGGTGTCTTGAAATAACATTATTACACAAAGCTCACTATAGTTTTTTCAATATAAGGTGGACAAATAAGATGCATTTTAATTTTATTAAACTGATATTTATATCTTATAAAACTATACATTAGTGCGTTTTAAAACAGTGTTATCTTACATTAGTATACTGGTATAAATTATCACTGATCGCACTTTCATTTTTTTCTCAGTACTTATTTTTTTCAGTTCATCTTAGTTATCTCAATTCTTGTTTTTTTCAGTTTATGTTAAGCAAAGCAAGCATGATAAGTTGGCATTATTTTACATATTTAAAAAGGGTCAACAATTATAAGGAAGCTGTAATTTTTTCCTAAATGGATGTTACGAAATTCACCTTTAGAGCAAAGTGAACCAAATCTCAAGAGGTGAATCTTGACTTCCATCTCAAGAACATTTAACAACTGAGCTGTGACTGAACAGGCCTCCTGATCTTCATTCTTTATAGTACATTGAATTTCAGCTGTTCACATGCACTCGTAATTTCACAGATTTAGTGACTCTCATTAATGAAAAAAAAAATTTAAAAGCTGTTAAACACTTTACTGTGTCACAATTCTGTTTGACAGAAAAGTGTATCACGGCATTTAAAGCTGTTTTGGCTTATCTCCATTCTGCCAGTGCTGCCTGATGTTACGTTGTAACATGAGACTGGAGCTTAACAGCAGTAAGAAGTGCTTAGGTGCTCCACGTACTAGACAGAAAATTCTGATCATGTTACCAGTCATTTGAGTTGTTAAATAGTCAGCCCTGCCAGGGATGCTGTGCTGTACAATCACAGCAACATACCACTACACCATCTGAGTTGTGAAATTGTAAAATTTAAAAAAGTTAAAGGTACTTAATAAAAGCTAGTTAAGCACCTTTTCTGATATCAGATTAAGGTGTTTCTCTAATTCACTTAAAAAATAACAGAACAATAGGTTTTCTATCAATATATTTTCTGAACATACAATATATGAAACTTTAATGTTAGCAGTTTTGAATGATTGTAATCTTCTGTGATTTACCAGCAAAAAAAAAATATAAGGAATGGAACATAAATATGAGACAGTCACAGGGATAGCTGAGAGGCAAATTAGCAGACTGAAATGAAAGTGTTTTACTTTCTGCCACAGTTCTTTGATGTCCAGAACTGTCCGTTGATAGTCTTCATTGCAAGACCCAATTATAACAGTGCTTTGGGAGGTGAAACAATTGTTACACACTCTTCCCCAAGCAGTGTTGCAATTGGGTGTCACACTAAAGAAGCATTTAAGTTTATCTTTTTCACAGTTTTTGAGCATAATCATACCACTCCATTCACTACAAGCTGTGACAGGATACTATTTTATAGGGAAGTAGTATGTACTAGCACTTCAAGAAAATAATTTATCTAACTCGTCCTCTACTCAAAAAACTGAGTACTGCTTATTGCACTACCAGATTATTATTACCATTATTATTATTTATTATTATTATTATTTTCTGCCAAAAAGTAAAAAACGCCACCACCAGCAAAATCACGGACCTGAACTGAAATAAGAAAAAGTCTAGCATATAACTGTAAAAATTCTTTTGTTCAGGATCTGACCAAGCGGACAGTCTCTCCAAACCAAAATTGCTTATAAAGGCACCGTCTATTCAGATCTGGTAGCAAAAAATCCAATACGTAAAACACTTGAAGCAAAAGTCTATTCAGACCTCATAAAATGCTTTTCATAAGTCCTTCAATAATCCACATTCGGAACTTGTTATAAACTCGAGAACTTTATTTAAAACAAGAAAAGGTAAGCGCTTTTGCTATGTAGCTTTTGATGGTTTGACAAAGAATTTTTACAGTTACATATTATTATTTTCTGTTGCAGTGACTATTATTGAAGAAAATGGCATAGTTGTAGGTAAACATAGTAACTGAAACATTAGATCTTTTGAGATAATGTCACTTTAACAGTAAAGCTACCATATACCATCTCCCTCGTTCTTGTTTTCAACAGAAGATTTACTTATAAGTTATGCTATATAAGATATGCCATATAAAACATGCTTGATATTTCTTACAGCTAGTTTTATGACATACGTGAGTGAAATCTTGGATTCAACTTCCAGGACACTACAAACTTACAGACTTATATTTTATATATCAGCTCCACATCTCCTAGTTCCTCGGTTTCTTTTCTTCACCCTTCCTACTTAGATGAAAATTTTTTGTTGTTTTTGGAATATAAAAAAAATCATCTAGGTTATCTGTTTTAAAAATATGCTACATATTACTTGTGACAATATGAGGTATTGCCAGCCATGCCAGGAGAAATAGGGCAGTGGATTTGTAACACATGCCAGCACAGCTAGCTGGAATATTGTAAATAATTATATGTCATTTGTATATCAAACTGATTTGTGCTGAAAATGTATTTGTGAGGTTTATTTGTGTTAAAATGAATCAACACTGTGCCCTGTTGGAAGGAAAAGAAATGTACATGCATTATTGTAGCTGTTTAAATGTATACATTGTAACAGCATATACTGGAAGTGAAGATGTTAATCTCAATCAACCTGACTTTGTAAAATATTCTTGAAATTAAATTACTTTATGTGTTAAGCCATAAATATGTTATCCCACAGCCAGAGATGCAGTGTCTGGGCTAGAGAATAGTTGGTAGCGGCTGTAGGAAGAGTGAAATGGTTTTATGGTTTTATGACTTCCAGAAAATCTGAGCAAAGCTTTAGCTGTGTGTATGGTAGCACATAGGTGCTAAAATCCTTTCAGCTTTTCATGTTGATGATAGCATGGGAAACAGAGTCAGATGACCAGGTGTGTATGATGTCCTTCTGTAAGCCAAAAATAATATTTAGATATTAGTAGGAGTTTGCTTTCAGCATTCTGTATTCTGTCTTGGGTCTGACAACAAGGAATACTCACCAACATCATCTTGCCTTGAGGTAGTAAGTAACTTAATTAGGTAACAGTAATTCTTTTAGATTAGTCAGGAAAATATAGTGTGATTAGAAGTACTGTTTTTCTATAACTGTGTGAAACTTTCCATTGGTGTTATTGTTAATATGTTAATATTCCCTGTGGCTAAAACTCTGGTGTTTACTGTAAATAGATAATTAGTATTTTAATGTTCTTTTAATATTTATTATTAAATATATTTAAACTTTTCATTGTGGCTGGTCCTTTTTAGAAAATATTTAAGTTTTGAGAGTATTTGCACAAATTTATTTGGTGATAACTCTGGCCACACCTGAAAGTCTTGCTGTTTGGTCAAAATTACCATTTGTATTAATACTAATTTCACTCAGTATAATTGAGTACCCTTGTAAGCGCCTTAGGTAAATGGCTTTGTAGTTCTTGGTGGCAGTGATAACTACCTTATTGTCTGGGCAGAAGGGGGCATAGCTAGTAAACCTGTGCCAGCCTTTTGTGTGTGTGTGTGTGTGTGTGTGTGTGTGTGTGTGTGTGTGTGTGTGTGTGTGTGTGTGTGTGTGTGTGTGTGCAAATCAAATCTGAAAGTGTGTGTGTGTCAGCTGCTACAGGGACACAAAGCACTGGTATTACAGAAAAGAGTGGTGGAGGACTTGGCTTGGGCACTCAGCTGAGGACTTGGCTACACAGCTATACCAGTGGGGAGTCTTATTGGGGATCTGGAGGGAGACAGATATAGAAAGTCAGACCCTGGGCTGAGTGTGTTCCCTGTGTGTTCTTAAGGGAAAGTGTGCTTGATGCAGAGAGGTCTGCATCTGGAAATATGGAGTGTATCCATTTGTATTCCAAGTGAACGTCCATCTCTGGTGTCAGTGGTGAGGATTCAGGCTCCTTGATTACTGACAAAGCATGGGGACATCACATCACTTAATTTTTTTTTATTTTTACATGATAGCTAAAGTTGAAAGATTTTGTGCATATATTTGTCAAAAATCCAACTGGATTCATGCAATATTAGGATTGCAAATTATCAAGATGTAAAATCTCCAATGTGAATAACTTAAGGCCGGCTGATTATATCTTATTTGTCAGTTTTACTTATATTTTCATTCACAATTATAACAATTTTGGTGATTATACACCTTCATATTAATACATCAAATATGTGTGTGCGTTTGTGTCTGTGTGTATGTCTATATATATATATATATATATATATATATATATATATATATATATATATATATGTGTGTTTATTTGTTTATTTATTGACATTTGTTGACCGGGAAAGTCCAGAGGGTCAGAATAACCCTTTTTCAATGGAGGCCTTTGAAGAAAAGCTCCAGTAACAAATTAAAATTCCTACAGTAAACAACAAAACAAAATTATTATACAACAGGATAAGATTTACAATAGTAAGAAACAATACAAGTAAAAATAGCATTTCTTAGTGATAGAAATACACAGACACAATGCCATTATGCAGACAAAATAAAAGACAGTAGAACTCATACAGTATTCAAATGGATAACTTCCTGTGGATATATATATATACTATCACATAGTTGATCGCACTTTGTGCATTGATATATGTGCAAAACCTCATTTGCATATCTGAAAATGTGAGCACCACAATGTCGAACCTTGTAATAGCGAACGTTCACTATTACAAGGATTGACATTGTAGTGCAGATAGCACTAAAGTGGAGATTGGGAAATGTACCCTTTCCTTAACTGTAGTGCAATCTCAGAGTTTGTATATATAAGTAGGGGAGGTGTGGGGAGTGCAGGGGGGCACAGCCCCCTGTAAAAAGTGTGTTTTAATGCTGAGCGGATGTGAGCATTTCAGTAAAGTCGACATGTTCAACATTCGACTTTACTGAAATGTTTCGTTCAGAATTTACTGTGTTCGGTGTTCTGATTTTCAAACATGTTGTTTGGAAATCTGAACATTCGAACACAGTGAATCCAAACATATGATAGTAAACCTATATTTATATATATATAATATATATATATATATATATATATATATATATATATATATATATATACACACACACACACACACACACACACACACACACACACACACACACACACACATGCACACACACATACATATATATATATATATATATATATTTTTTTTTTTTTTACAATATTTAGTTAGTGGGAATGTAAACTGCACAGTCCTCTGTCTCTAATTGGGCTTGCAGGGGACATAGCTCCCATGTAGAAATTTTGTATTACTAGGCAGTATACTATTTTTTTACATTAACTTCATAACTCAAGCTATACAAACTTTACTGTCTGTATATGTTTTACTCTTTCATTGTTGCTGTTACAGCCCTAAAATTAAGCAGAGCTTCTACATTTCCTTATAAGGGTGTGAGAGTCACTATTCCAGTTTTCTCACTCTCATTATGTATCCAACAATCTTAATTTCCTATTTCATTATTTAGTGCCCAGTCCTCTTCTGCAAACTAGGTTTCAATCATTACTACACTGTTACTTTCATTTTTTTAGATAGCTGGCATCATACATTCATTTTTCTTTGTATACATCATACAATTAACGATAATTTTGTTTTTATTTGTTTATTTATTTATTGCCATAATTCAAAACATAGTGATCCTTTGCTAAAACTGGGTTTTATGCTGCTTAAGTTCTGTCTGACATACACTCACTCATTCACTTGCTCTTGCTCTCCCTGTTTTTTGTGCCAGTATCTCTTTCCTGCACATTTAAGACGTATTCCGTCACTATTATGGAAAAAAAATGCCCTTCTTAACAATGTAACTCTTAGATTTAAATACACATTTACCCTTTGTTATTTGATGAGTTATTTGCTGACTTTATAGTTAAAATGCCAGATTGTACTGCGGTGGTATTGCTGCGGTAGCGTTGTCGCCTCACAGTAAGACGTTGTCTCACTTGATTCTCAGCTAGAGCGTCTTCTGTGTGGAGACATGCGTGAATGGGCATACCTTCGTTGAAGGTTGTGCGTCAGGGCCGGCAACTCGGCATGTAAAAATCTACTACCAATCATTAGCGGACCGGAGTTCTACTGTGGCGACCCCTAACCGGGAAAAGCCGAAAGACACAACAACAATAGTTAAAATGCCAGATGCATTTTGTTATGTGCTATATAATGTTCTAAATTTCATTTATTGAATTTGTTTTTAAATAATTATTCCCTGCATGCACTACAATGGTTTTAATTTAGGAATCCATATTTAAGATGCTTGCTAATGCATTCTGTCATATTTTCTTCTGCTGATCCTGGCAATCAGATTGCCTATCGAGTGTAGTTGTCTTAAACACATCATTCTTTCTCTATGAGTGCTGCCCCCTGTGCCCATTTCCTATGACAATATACTTCCTCTGTTTTTCTTTTTTTATTTTTTATTCTTATGCTCACTTGTTATCTCAAATGCATTTTAGATTTCCATTTAAACATTCCTTTTTCATTCTTGCTATGTATTTATCTACTATCCTTTGTTGATCTTCTGTTTCTATGGTATCTAATACCTGTCTATCCTTTTATGCTATCCCCTTTTATACAGCTATATTTTCTCTTTGGATTAGTCTGTCTTAAATGCATCAACATTATACTTCCATACTAAATGTTTCCTCATTATCATTTTTAGGTTGTGCTATTTCCACTATTTTAGCCTATTTCTTTACACATTCTTTTTACTTCTCTTCTTTTAGCTTCTCTCTTCCATTTTTTGTTTATTTTTCGTCCATGCTGAAATACTTCTATACCATTATTCTGTTTTTGTTATTAAATACTTATGGACTTTTGCATTAATCTGCATTATCATTTATATATTCTATATGCATTTTAACATATTTATTTCCCATCATCTGCCATTCTTTGTCTTTTGCCTCCTTTTACTGACTAAGATCTATTATTTTCCTGATTACATTTTTCTTCTTACTGTCACATACTGTAATCCTTCTATAACATTATTCTATTCAAGTATTAAACCTTCCTGTGCTTGCTCAAACATATCTACATTTTCATCTGCCTAGGGTTTATGGCTTTCCCATCTGGTATTAATAGCTTCTGTTTCCATCTGTATTTTATTTACTTTCTTTTTTGATTTATATTGCCTCATGTTCTTGCTTACTTTCCTCAGCATTATCAACTCCCTTTTTCCCATTTTCTACATGGGGTTAGGATGTCATGTCAACTGCTGCCATTTCTTCTGATTCAGTGCCAATCAACTATCTTATTCAGCAGTCATACCTGAATGTCACAGGTCTTCACTCACATAATCCATCCCTTTGCTGGATGCCTTTGTTTCCTCATGCCTTCTTCATGTCTGTTCCAAATCTACTTCACCAGCTTGTCTTCTGCTTTCCTGCATGTGTCAGAACCATCATAATCTGTTCTCTTTGACCTTCTCTGCAGTTGGTGCTACTTTGGCTTCTGCTCTGATGTCCTTATTTCTTTGTCTTTCCCAGTGTGCATCCTACCACCCATTTCAAGTATTTCTTCTCCATCACCTCTAGCTTCCTCAGCTGTTCTGCTCTTACTGCCCAGGTTTCTGTACCTAAGAGTAACACCAGTTGCACAACCGTTTTGTATGCCTAACTTTTCAGCTTCTTTGTAATTCTAATGTCACACATATCACCTGAAAAACTGCACCAGTTTGCTGCAACTCCTCTGATTCTACCATTGATTTAGATTTCCCTTCTCCTCAACCACCCCACCCAGATTCTTGAAGTTATGAACCTGTTTGACTATTTTCCACTCTATGTCAGTTCTCATCTTCTTTTAATTTCCCTCCATTTGCTGCCATTACATCTGTCTTATCTGTACTCAGTTTTATTATGTATTCCTTCAGCTTTGCATTCCATTCCTATATCATTTGATGAAGTTCTTGTTTAGAGTCTGCATATAATGCCACGTCATTTGCATATGACAGCATTGTTAATTTGTTCCCTCCAACCTATTTGTTAATGTAGTCTGTAAGCACCCTCTGGATCCAGCCCTGATGGAGCTGCTACACATCCACAAGTCAAACAACACAAGGGTCACCCAAACTAGGGACCTAAACATAGTCAGTGATTCAAGCAAAACATGCCGGAGAGACAGATACATGTCTCAGAGGTTACCCCTTTTTTGGAACAGGCTTGCTATTCCTCTGAATCCATCTCCAACAGCAGACCTGCAACCAGCGATCTTCCACAGGGAGCAGTCCTGGGACCTCTACTATTTGAAATCTATTTCTCTGAAGTACAAGAAAAAACTAAAGGTCTATGGCTGACAAAGTTTGCTGATGACTGCAAACTGGGAGTGGTCATATAATCCACAAACGATGTCAACATCTTACAAGACGGTTTTACGCAAATGATTGGTGCCAAAGTCATGACCTTAAACTCAATGCAAAAATATGTATTATCATCCCTTTCAGTAAGAGTGATGTTCCTGCTAATTACCACTTCAATAGCAACACTCTAAGCAAGGGAGCCCGCAGGATTTTTTGCAGGGGGGTGCAAAACCCAGAGCCCCGCCCATGCAGCCCTGCCCCTCCCCCACACAGCCCCACCTCCTCCCCACACCGCTCCTCCCCCACCCCCACGCAGCCCTCCCCCCACACAGCCATTCCACTGTCCCATTACTTGGCTATTTCTCCCCATTTGCCACAGACACTGTTCAAATCTATCAGTATGCATACTGTTTTATGCTTTACTTCTACAATGATTACAGATATTTGGATTTAATTTACAACTTTTATTTCAAATTTTATAGCAGAAACACTGAGGCATGCATTTCACATTTGCTAAACAAAGCAACAGTCTTGCAATGAAAACAGACCTAGCATTAAAACTTCTCTGCTTTTGAAACTCAAATTGATTGAAACAGCATTGAAACCCACATTCAAAGAGAATGCATCTGGGCGGTGGCAGGTTAAGTTTACCTTTGAGCTGTTTTCAAAGCATATCAAATGAACACATTTTTAGGCCCATGCAACAGTATGGTGATTCATGTTCCTGATAATTGAATTATATCCCTTGTACAGCGCCTGCACCACCTGTTTGAGTGTATTTTAAATTTACAGTTTTGAACATTTTCCAGTAAGCAGTGAAACAATTCAACACATATGAACCAGTAATGACAAACTGCCTAGTTCAGAACATTTCAAACATAAAAGGCCACTCAAACTTCTATCATTATAATCCACCAATATTAGTCCATATGCACAATCGCTGCAGTCTGCAGAAGTCATCTGAATTCCACATTAAAAAGATCTGAAACTAATGAAGAAATTGTTGCTATAAAACATATATTTCAGTGTTTCATCTACAAATTCAGTGCCTGTTGCCCTTGAAGAATAAATTGCCTATGTTACATTAAAAAAAATGGTAAGGTGATATATTGCAATATGGAGTGGGTGACAAGCTGAAAAAGAGGATCAAAGTTAATAGGTGTCTCATCCGAAGGACGGCATACTAAGGACTGCAGTACCCCTACCCCCTTAAAATACAAATTTACATGCTGTGGGAGTACAAGCTACAGCCCTCTGTATCAAGACGCAAGTATGAAACCCACTGTGCTACTAACCTTGCTTTAAAATTCTATACAACAATAATGATACCATTTGCTAAACAAAACAGTTGCACATTTTAAGCAGACCTAGCATAAGCAGCAGTAAACTTCTCTTCCCTTGAAGCTCACAATTCCTTGAAAATGCACTTCAAAATAAATTTCACCTGCTAACTCTAACTAGGTCATTTCATTTTCTCTCTCTCTCACACACACACACACACACACACACACACACACACACACACACACACACACACACACACACACACACACCTCAACCTGTTACCTCAATCTGTTAGTGCAAAAAATCTGGACAAAGGCTAAAATAAATAGGGACAGTCAGATTATAAATGTTGTTGTGTCTTTCAGCATTTCCCGGTTAGGGGTCGCTAATGATTGGCAGTAGATTTTTACGTACCGAGTTGCCAGCTCTGACGCACAACCTTCAACGAAGGTACACCCATTCATGCATGTCTCCACACAGAAGACGCTCTAGCTGAGAATCGAACAGGACAACGTCTTACTGTGAGGCGACAATGCTACCGAATATTGTTCTGAATATTGCTCTGAACTTACAAAATTGCTAGAATGACAGTATTTGTGTTAGCATGCATTTTTCTAAAGGATATGACACCTAAAACTCAAAATGTTTGTCACTATTTAGCAACTGCAATCTTTTTTAGGTGGAATATGGGGGAAAAATCTGGACATTCTGCAAAACCTGGATAGCTGAGGAGTACACACACACACACACACACACACACACACACACACACACACACACACACACACACACACACACACACACACACACACACCATATCTGTCAATCTCTTAGCACAAGTAATCTGGACAAAGCCTGTTATAATGTTGGGGACATGGGCCCAAAACTAGGGACATATTTAGAAAGTTGCTAGAATAAAAGGATTTGTGTTAGAATGCATTTTCTGAAGAATGTGAAGTCTGAAACTCAAATTCATGTCATTATTTATTAAATTTAATCCTTAGGTCATCCTAGTGAATTGTTCAAAAAATATAGAATTTTTATGAGGAACAGACCAAAAATATAAAGCAGAAATCTGGACGTTCTGTGAAAGTCTGTACAGCTGAGATGCATAACACACATATAAATCCTCCTACGTCCTTAGAAAATGGTAGAACAAATCTTTTGGGTTTCTAATACCATGACAGGAATGTACCCCATTCCTAAGTCAAAGTACAATTAAAGTTCATGAAATCAGTACTGTTTCAATCTTTGATGTCAGCCAAAAGTGTTCTTCACAGCACCTGCAATGTGACAGTAATGACTCCTCCTGCAAGTCGTATGGAGTTACATGTATTGGTAGCACATCTAAATATGACAGTAGTTTTTTTTTTTTTAGAAGACCTGTTGCTCCTATATAAAATATAATTAAACTTTTTATACACATTGTTAT
The DNA here is from genome assembly GCF_019279795.1 of Protopterus annectens. NCBI lineage: Eukaryota > Metazoa > Chordata > Ceratodontiformes > Protopteridae > Protopterus > Protopterus annectens. The sequence goes on from NC_056735.1 coordinate 321,443,723, forward strand.
ATTTTTACTTATTTGTGAAAATAAGTTTTACTACAAAAAACTAACACAAATGAGCAGGCAAGCAACAGGTGTTTATTAAAAAACACTTTTTAAACCATGTACAAAAATACCTTTTAAACCATGTACAAGAAAATATATATACATGTATAAAAATATACATACTGATCCATGTACCTACAGTCGGTCCATATTGACAGATGCACTACCCTGCAAATCATTGTGTTGTAAAGATGGTTCGAAATACTCTTTACACAAGTTGGTCCACTCATTGATCATCTACCCAATGCCTTAATTCTCAACAAGAAGAAGCAGAAATAGAACAATAACAATAGTCTATATATACACAGCCATTTTATCCCTTGGATTCTCTCCTCCTCTTCACTAAGGTATTACAAAAAATCTACAATGCCCATTGCCCAAATTTCCAACTGCCACAGCCCAAAAGCAAAGAACATATCAAACAATTTTGTTTTCCCTCCAATAACAGCAGTGCAGAGCCAGGCGAGCAGGTTCAGCAACAAACGCACGAAAAGACAAGCAAGCAAACATCATCATCACCATCACTGTCAAAAATAACCATAATTCCAATGGACATGCATTTTGTTTTCAAAAATAACATTTCTTTATTTACTATTTGTTCACCAGGTAGGTGTGCTGGTCCATTGACCATTTCAGCCATGACCAGGCCAGTACACATGTAATATAAAATGCAGAATAAGCATAAAAAGAAATTTAAAATTAGGAAAAAGAACATCAGTATGTGCATCACCCACTCCTGGTGTAGTACTGTATCATAGGAAAGGCAGACAGCTATAGGCTTGGGTTGGCTTCTGCAGCTTGCAGTTGATAAGGGACAGAGGCCAGGCATTTAGGACTACAGAAAGATAACGAGTTTGGTTTGCCTGCTTCTATCTGGTTTGGGCTACTAGTCTTTTCATTAGTTGTATTTGTTTATGACCGGCTGGTGGTAGTTATCCTGTTTTGTTGTGATAGTTTAATGTGGTTCTTACTATTTTGGCTGTAGATGCATTTTGGAACCTTTACTTTGTAGGAGTAAAAGAGAAATGAAGATTACGTATAAATGATATTCTGTATGCTATACAGACACACAGCTATCTTTGAGCCCTCCAGAAATCAGTATCTAACATCCTGGAATCAATAAGGCATTTCTCTGCAGTGGTATCTTTGGACTAATAGAGTCAGATTATTTGTGGTGCACTGCATTTTTTTCACTGTTTGATTGTTGCAGTAAAAATGTGAAGTGTAATTTGTATAGTAAAATGTGCAGTATGTTTTCCTTCATCATGTGAGAACTATGGTAAAATCATGGACATTTTTTTTTTTTTTTGGAGCTTTTCTCCTCGGGTCTCCATTGAAAATGGGCCACAAGCCCAGCTGGACCAACCCGGTTAAGAAATGTCAATAAATAAATAAAATGTCTAGTGACTGAAGTGATTATTTTCAGAACTGGTGGCATGTAGTAAGCTATTAACATTCTTTGAAAGCTTAGCTTATAATACACACATGCATAGGCATTCATATGTGTACGGTTCTGAGTGTGGCCGGGTGCTAGAACAAATAAAATACTGTTAATACCAACAAACATAAAAAGCAGATATATATTGTAAATATTTTTATTTTATGCTGGTACACCTGCCAGTGGTGACGGACTGGGGGAACTACTTGTCTGAGCTGTATCAAGTGGGAGCTTAGCTTATACACACAACACCACACACAGATACATGTACTGTTCTGAGTGGGGCCGCGGCATAAAATACTGTGTTTAACTAAGTTGACATACCAACAAACATAATAAAGCCATGTCAATTCTGTAAATATTTTCATTTTATACTGGAACATCTTCCACTAGTGACTAGGGAAAATTTCAAACACTTGCCTGAATTGAGTGAAGTGCGCCGATTTCATTCGGTGTAAAAAATACCAGGAGCTTTGTTCATGCCTCTGAATTGTTCAAACAGTCAACGTACCTTAAGTGCTGCTGCACAGCACACAGAGTCAACAAATCTGATAATCTGACTGACCTCACTGAGCTAAAGTAAAGAGCTCTTTCCGATCACACTCACACAGCTCGTCTCGTTCACTAGAGTAGACTCAACTGTCTCTATCTGCTGCACTCTCCCAAACTGGATAACTCTCTCACTCTATGCAACTGTCAACAGTCGCAAAGGGAGATGTAGTTGAGGAGGAATAGAGGCGTTCATCATATGCATGTGACTACAGCCTCCAATAGCATCCCAGACTCCTCCAAACCTCCGAGGTTTACCGTTTAATGGGGAAAAAAAAGTTGAAATCAAAAAATGTACAGTTTTGCCAGTACATTTTTTGATTTCAACACATCATCACACAGATAAATTAAAAAATCCAGGGGGGTGCAAGTGCACCACCTTGCACCTGCCTGCGGGCGCCCTTGACTCTAAGTATGCACTTAGTGGTGACAGACCTGGGCACACAGGTTGCCACCAACCTTACCTTTGATCACCATGTCTCCACAGTGGTAAGAAGGGCATTCTATATTGCTCATCTCATAAGTAAGGGCATTGCCTCAAAAAAAAAAAAAAGTTATAACCTCCCTGTACTCTTCCCTCATCAGGCCAATAATTGAGTACAATTACCCTTTTTGTATGTACCTTTCCAAGTACCTGCAGCTATTGGAGAGACCACAAAGGTTTCGCACAAGGAAATTTCAAGGTCTTCAGGATCTGTCCTATGTGGATCATCTGAAATCACTGTCACTTTATTCTGTTTCATACAGACTACTCAGAGGTGATCTCTGCCTTGCATATAAGGCAATCTGTGACTCTGCTTTATTGGAAATGCTGCATATCCGCAAGTCAAATGGTACACGGGTTACTCACTCTAAAGACCGTAACCTGGTATGTCACATTAATAGAACTTGCTGGAGGGATAGATTTGTCTCCAAGAGGTTACCACACCTTTGGAACAGACTCCAACTTCATGTCAAACAGAGCACCTCATTGGCCCTCTTCAAACGCAATGACTGGATGAGTAACCATAAATTCACCCCGGGGGTTCCACCTGTGTCCCCCTTGGACAAGGGCAATAGGTGCTGATCTTGGAAATACGGGTAGAACTTGGCTAGGCTTGTAAGGGCCCTATGGCCATTATCCTAGTAACTTCCTATGATCCTATTGACTAAGCAGAGCCCTTCCCTGGCCCTCCTGAAATGTAATTTGGATTAATGGATGGGTAATTGCAAATTCACAACTGGAGTAATGCCTATGTCCCTTATGGACAGGGGCAATCTAAAAGATCCTCAATGCACAGTCACAAATCTATGCCTTCTTCTTGGCCCTATTGACCATATATTGGGTAAAATTGGTTTATATTGGTGAGGCTTGTAAGGGCCCTTAACCCATTAGCCCAGTAATCTCCTATGAACCTGCAGTCCATCACCTGTATGAACAGAAGTGGGCTCAGAGATGAACCCTGAAGCACACCCACACCCACTGAGGACCCCCTCTGTGAGTACAAACACTGTTTGCACTTGTATAATTGGATTCTAATACATAGCCTGCACTAATTCTACCAATGTTTCTGGGACTTCAAACCACAGCAGGACTGCCCAAATCAACTTTCTTGGGACTTTGTCATATGTTTTCCCTAAGTCTATGAATGCCCAGTTGGACTTTTTCCAAATCTCTAGCTTCTACTCAACTATGTTTTTCACTGCAAACACTGGGCAGTTGTGCTGCATCCTAATCTGAATCCAAACTGCTCATCTCCCATCTTACCTTCTACTTTTCTATGTATTTGTTTATCAGTCAACCTTTCCAGAATTTTCAAGCAATGTGGCAGGAGTTTAATACTGTGTTACTGCCCACAGTTGTGAATATACCCTTTGTTCTTGTACACTAGCACTAGAATGCATATTCTACGGTCATCTGGGATACATCTTTCTCTCCATACTGCTGTAAGCACCTTCTGGATCCATTTCTGTGTTAATTTACCTGACATCTTTATGATATCTGCTGTTAACTCATTTGACCCTGCTGCTTTCCATGACTTCATTTTCCTTAGAGTTGTTCTTACTTCTTCTAGGGTGGGCTCCTCTTCTTCTTCAGGGGCAGTACAGCTTCTGTGGGCTTTTTTTTTCATACAAAAGCTGCTGAAATTGCTCCTTCCACTTACCTTTGATGTCCCATGGACTGGTGAGAAGTTGTTGCAGGCATTTCCTATAAAGGGTGTCTGATGACTATCCTCTATCTTTCTGCATTTAGGTGTATAGGTTCATAGGTAGGTACTAGGCTATCTGCCCAAAGGCATTTATAAGCCTAGCCAGAATGTGTTGGCTTTTGCCACCCCCTTAGATTATTTCTCTGTGCCTCTGTCCAGCACAGCCACTGAAGTGATCCTGGGGTAAACTTTCTGTTTCCTATCCACATATCAAGGTTTCTCTTGAAGTGTGTTAGCGAGGAGCTCTGCCTAATGTAGATTGGAATCTTGTTCCAAAGCATGGGAAGTCTCTGGGACAGTAATCTATCCCTCCAGCACATCCTATTTATTGTTGGGGTGTGGTTTAGATCCCTAGAGCACGTGGCTCGAGGGGATATGGTTTTCTTTAGGTGGAGCATGTCCATCAATTCTGGGTTGGACATGGCCTTGTATGTCAGGCAGAGATCACCTCTGAGTAGGCGGTATGCAGCTGAGTACAGCTGGAGTTTCTTCAGTCGAGCTGCATAGGGCATCTGTTTGAGGCCAGTGATTCTCTTGGTGAGGTACTTCTGTGGTCTTTCCAGCTGTTGCAGGTGTCTTGTAAGGTACATCCCAAATGGGGCATTGTACTCTATGATGGGTCTGATGAGTGATGAGTAGAGGGGCACAATGACCTCTTTTGATATGGATATGAACCCTTTTGTGATTAGGTGGGCCACATAGAAGGATATTCTAGCCACTTTGGCGATGTGATTATCAAAGGAGAGATTACTATCTACTTGGGTCCCTAGATCCCTTATTACATCTTCCATATTTAGGGGGCTACCATCTATGTGGTAGTTTGTGGGTACTTTGTTTTTTCCAAAGGGGATGACTATGTACTTTTGGCATTTAGCTTGAGGCCATGATTTTGACACCAGGTATCCGTCTCAGTGAGACCCTTTTGGAGGATGTCTGTGTCAGCTGGAAAGTCAATTATAGCCCCTAGTTTGCAGTCGTCTGTGAACTTGGTCAGCCATAGTCCTCCTTTGCTTGCCTGTACCTCTGAGAAGTATATGCCAAACAGGAGGGGTCCTAGGACTGAGCCCTGGGGAATGCCACTTGTAACCGGTTTAGAGTCGGACCTAGCTCCCGCAACTCTCACCATGTGGGTTCTCTCTGTGAGCCAGTTGGCAACCCATCTTGTGACGTAGGGGTTTATGTTCAGGCTGGTGAGCTTGTCTATAATATCAGAATGGGGAATGGTGTCAGAGGCCTTTGTGAGGTCTAGGTAGGCTGTGTGTACCACCTTTCCCTCATCTATAACCTTGGTAACTGTCTCACAGAAGTCCACCAGGATTAGGAGGCATGATCTGCCCTTAACAAAGCCAAACTGGGTAAGGTCCACTGTTTGGAGGTTCCCGATGTCTCTGTTAATGAGTTCCATGATGATGCGCTCCATAGCCTTGCAGACCAAGCTAGTTAGGCTTATAGGGTAATAGTTCCCGGGGTCTGTTGTGGCTCCACCTTTGTGGAGCAGAATAACCGTTGCTGTGTGCCACTCTATGGGTACGTAGCCTGTGGAGAGGCTGAGTTTGAACAGTGTGTTTAGGTGAGGGGTTAGTTCATCTTTGAGCTCGTGTAGGATGCAGCCTGGGACACTATCTGGTCCCATTGATGCTGTGTTTTTGGCTTTGGAGAGGTCTGTTTTAACTTGTGTCTGTGATTTCAGGGGCTCTACATTCTTCTGGTATGGTTATGTGCCCTTTTGGAGATGAGAGGGGGGTGAAGTTTGCACTGAACCTGTCTGCCAAGATGTTGGCGATATCTGTCGGTTCAGTGTATTTTGTGCCATTCTGCACTAACTCCGAGCAGATCTGAGCATTGCCACTTAGATTCCTGGCATAGCTAAAGAATGCCTTGTGGTTATCTTTGGAGTCCTTGGCAATTTTTCTTTCGAAGCTCGCCTTGGATGATTTTATGAGAGATCGTAGTTTCTTGCTGATACTGATAATGGATGTCTTCCTTCTATTCAAGTAAGGTATGGGCAAACACAGAGATTTGTAACACAGCCCTGAATTCAGCACTAACATGAAAACTGGACTATACTAGCTTAGAAAGGTGGGGAACAACTATATATTTTTTCAGAAAATAAAGCAGATACAATCAAAAAAACACTTTAAATGCACAGAAAAGGATACTTATTGTTATATATCTCAGATCAGAGTATTTCCTTGAACTCTGGTTGGGAGGGTGGCCTAATGGTTAAGGTGTTTGCCTTACAAACACAAGGTGCAGGGTTTGAGTCTCACAAGGGATAATTGGCTAGGCTTAAAATGGCTTGCAAGGGCAGTTAGCTTAGTACTAATCTATGAATCCCTTGTCAATTTTGAGGTCTTTGCCTAGTCTCTGTTGACCTTGGAGCGTACTCTGACCATTACTAGCAGCTGATCATGACAAACAGTGGTTCTTGCTGTTGGCCGACTGTTTCACTGGGGATGACTTTGCAATTGCTGATTCCACCTCAGTGCCTTTTCTTTACTAGGAAGAAGTCTACCTGAGTCACATGTCAGCCATTATTGTATATGATTTTGCAACTGTCTTGCTTGCTGAACCATATGTTGGCCACCATCAAGCCATTTACCAGAGAGAAGTTTGGAATAGCCTTTCCTCCTTTATTCCTGTTTCCCTACTCATGGACCCATGTAGTCCTCATATCCCATTCTGTCTGTCCCCATATGTACATTTAAGTCTGCTATTATCAACACCAACTCATATTGCCCTGCTTTATCTAGTACGTTATGAATGCACTCTTTTTCTCTGTCTCACAACCCTGCCGTAGGGCAAATGCTGAGATTATGAATACTGCCCTATCCTTAAGTGGAGTCTGATTGCTATGAATCTGTCACTAAATCTGATGACATTCCTCACTGTCTTCTGAAACATGTCCCTCTCCAAAATTCCTGCACCTTTTTTATTCTGTCTCCCACCTGAGTAGTAGACTTTGAATATCAAATCAAGTGGCTTTCAAACTGCATCCTATCGGCAAACCCATATTAAGTATATTTATTCTTAGTTATTGTTTTGCAGATTGATTGGCTTTATTGCAGACTAATTGGTTTTATGTCCTGCTATCTCTCAACAGTGCTGTTCCAGGTAACCCAGGCTAGGTAACTGAACAGCGGCAGGCCATAGTTTATTGATCAAGGACTGATGGGCTTTTTATGCTGAACCACATTGGCCAAAAAGGGTAAATAAATCCCTCCTATTTTTAGCATGAGTGACATAGTTCAGAATAGGCTGAGTGCTCAACCCACTTCTCACCAGTTAATACCCATCCCTATCTTTGGCAACATTAGTCAATGTGGCTAAATCACCAAGCGACACTCAATTGGCAAAATCGTTTAGGTCTTTGCCTTCAAGTTACAAGGTTTGATCCTTACTGCCTGCCAGTGCCTGTGTGGATTTTGCATATTGCCTCTGTGAGGGTCCTTCCAAAAACATAGTTTATGTTTTTATCTCAAACTTACCAAAGAATGGAGTTGTGTGTGTCACAGCGCAGACACTAGATGGTGCCTACTGGGGAAGAGTGGTATCCACAAGATGGGAGAATATGGATTACAGACTGTGTACTATGTCAACTCTGGCGACTCAGCAGTGTGAAAAAATAACTCTATGCAATTTGTTCACTTTGACTCATTTAATTTATTAGTTACTTTATTTTATATTTGCTAATTAGGTAAGATTCAGCCATGAAGTGAGGCAGAAAGGCACATACAACCTACTCAGACAAAGAATTACATCAATGTATCTGGGATAGCATAATAATGTCATAAAGCAACATAATACAAGCATGTATCACAATTCGGTGAGATATTCTATTACACCAAAACATCTAGGCACAACTGCAACCTTTGAAATGTATTTTCATCAGGATGAGAAATATGGGCATACAAATTAATCTATTTATATGACTGCAGCTGTAGGTACATTATGACAGTGTTAATGAAAAAAATTTAGGCTACACACCTAAATTGTAGTAATAAGGAGTGAAATCCCTGCATCTAACAGCAACATTACTTTAAGCAGTTTATGCTGGGATTTGGTATAATGGTTAAGGTGCTTAATTTAAAGCCACAAGATACAGGGTTTGATTCGCTCTCCCTTGCATGGGCTAATTGGATAGGCTTAAAACAGTCCACAAGGGTAGCTTGCTTATAAAGGATTGTTAATATATACATTATTGCAGCTAGTTAATTTGTCTTAAAACTGGTTCTACTATGGAACCTTGAACAGCAAAACCCAGAGCAACAAAAATGCCAAAAGCAAGTTTCTGAAACACAGAAGTAAAAAAGTGAACTGCAAATGTTTTTTGTACAGGTCAACAGTCCTTGAGTTTATATATACAACTCCATGGTTGTATCAATTCAAAAAAAGGGAGAAATCTTCCAAATGAAAAGAATCGGTATGCTTCGAAATCACAACTGCATTGATTCTGTATGGAAAACAATGATCACTGCTGTCTTCCTCAGCATCTTGTGCTTTGCACAATAGATTCTGGATGAATTTGAACTTTGCTACATCAAGATATACCCCCAAAGTCTAGTATCAACAAACTCAGTCTTGATAGAATAAATAATACAGTATTTACATTTATACAGAGATCATTGCTCGCTACTACATTGTTATTGCTGGATATCTGAAAATCAAATCCATGTACTGGTTGTAGTTTAGATTGTAATAATAGTTAAATTAGGTTCACACTTTATTAATTGACCTATTAAGTATTGACATTTATTAACAGATCAGTAGGCATTGACACAACATGGGCAATTCAAATGATTAAGAAATTTCAATTTTCTAAGATGTTCTAGATATTGTTGCAGCAAGCTAGACAGAGAAATGTCACCAAGCACAAGTTTCCAGACAGATAATATTATTTAACCAGTATTTCTGTGATCTAACCTGTTGCTGAATGTGATTATTCTGATAGTAAATGAATAGAGTATATATTAGGTCAAAGCTAAGTTACAGACAGGAGGGATACTGAGAGTCCAGTGCATGGCTTGTAAAGCATATCTGATAAGTAGAAGCAAATGGAGCTGCAGCAGCAGGCAATTAGAAGTGGAAGAAAACAGAAAAGTACTAACAATAGCAATCTGAAGTGGAAACAAACAGAGGTGTAGTAGCAATATCGGGTCTATATTACGATGTCAAAAGACGAGTTCACCAAACACATTTTTATCGACTCATAAATAATGACCTTTTGAAATGCCGAACAGCCACTTCAGTAATTTTTTTCCCAGGGGAAAAAAATTTGCTTGGCCATCATCAGGGATTTGCCCTTTTCTCCACTTTAGTGTGATCTTGGGGTTGGTATACTTAGTCAGGAGTGTGTGGGGGACACATCCCCCCACATCGAGGGTGTGTGAGGGGGGGGGGGTGACGCCCCCCACTATGTAGGATTTGAAAGTTTGGTTTGTTTGTGTACAGCCGAGCAATTTTTTTTCCCCTGGGAAAAAAATTCACTGAAGTGGCTGTTTGGCATTTCAACAGATCAATATTTACGTGTCGATAAAGATCTGTTCGGTGAACTCGTCTGTTGACATCGCAATACAGACCTGCAACAGCAAGTAGAAGAGTTGGTTAAATGGATACAAAAAATTTAGTGCTTCTGATACAATATCCAAGCAATAGAAATATAAAATCAGTCTCCTAGCTAGTATTAGGTATCTCTTGCATATAATGTAGTAGTATATACAGTATGTCTTAGAGAATTTCATCTGAGTTGAGAATAACTAGTTAAAATAAGCTGAGTAGGATTAATAGCCAAGGTATGCCTATGACTTCAGCAAACCTTGACTTCAAAAACAGTTACATTTATTATCAGTTCAGTTTTGTGATTTAAACATTTTCCTTAAGACCTTCAGTTTACTGGTTTGATGTTTTCTGCAATATTATTCCAAGATATTGTTACAGTTTTTATAATTGCCATTTCTGTCATAGCATAAATGATGGTCTTACCAAATGCAGTTCCTCGTTTTTTAGGGAATATGTTCTCCTATTAATACTTGGATGTTAGCAGTGGACAGCACTCCTTGTACAGTAATTTAAAAGTATTGTAAGAGTATTTAGTAATAGGGGAAATCTGGCTAAAACAAGCAAGCAAGCATTCACCTTCTGTTAAGGTGGTGCAATGATGTATAAATTGAACTATTTTGTTTTCTGTAGTTTGCAAAAATGCAGTGCATTGAGGTGATAGTAAGGACATTATGGGCAGTCCATATTCTAACCTAAGGAGCAGTACATTGACAGCTGTGGCTTGTCTTGCATCATCAGTTAGTAGAGTTGATTTTCTGAAAGAGAGCTTCAGCTGAGTAAGTACTTTATTAATCTGAGCTGTAGACAGGGTATAAATGAAAGGTTTTGATCATGAAGGGTCCAGAGGTATCTTTAACGTATAGTTTTTCACAGCTGCATCCCTCCTGGGTTGGCGATGGTGATATTGTGGCACCCCGGCCTCTGTGCTACTGATGACTGCTAAACTCAGTGTTAAGTATAAGCTACATTACCTTTTTCAAGTTTTGCATTCTCTCATGCTAAACAGCCAATAATAAGTAAAATACATCATATTCTGTGACTTAACTGTAATATAAAGAAGTACTTTTTCAGATCACTTTCTGGAATCTTGAGGAAATGTTTAAGCGTATGCTTAGGTGTATGCATCCGTATCAGTTATACTTACCTAGTATCTGTAGAACTACATTGCATCTAAATGCGCTGGAATTTGTAATTTACTTGTTTACATTAATACCATTTACTTAGTTATGACCTAAAAATGGTTATGGATGGCCAGAGCACCAAACTACTCATCTAAACTAAATACAATAGCAAGAGGTTACAAGGAAGTGTAATAGTGGTTAACAAAACTCAACAGCTAACCCATTGGGCCTGTAATATAGACTGCACTGATCAAATCCTCATTTTCTGATGCTAAGTTCTATATGCTTCTGTCTTAAAAAATATGATTCTTTAAGTACGGTAAATAGCATAGTTATAAAGGATCCAAGAAGGATGTTTGATAAATAAATTAATTAGGAATGTATGTGACCTAACACTTGTATAATATTCTTCCTTCAAAAACTTATGCATTCATATGATATGGGGGAAAAATCACCCAATTATAATTGACTGCAACAAGAGTTGTGTAAATAGCTAAGGCTGTGCAAGCCCTTCAGCATTCATCAGGCACAGAACCTGAAGATAAATGTACCATTTTGGGGTTATACAACTCATTGGTAGTTTCAGAAATAAGTTACATCATGTAGTCAGATAGGAATTAACATGGCTATATTCAAGAAATTACAAAATTGGGTATGAACAGTAAAACACTAAAGCCTGGTGTTTGAGATGCTTAATGAAAAATTACACCCGTCATCACACAGGCAGACCTGCGTGCACCCGCACATGCACACACACACACACACACACACACACACACACACACACACACACACACACACACACACACATACACACACGCGCACGCACACACACACACACACACACACACACACACACACACACACACACACACACACACACACACACACACACACATACACACACATATACACACACATATACACACACACAAGCACGCGCACGCACGCACACACACATGTTCACACACACACACACACACACACACGTTCACATATGTAAACATACAGTTTCACACCTTATTCATCTAGCAACAATTGAAACTGGGTCTTTGTGGAAAAGAGAAGATTATGTCTTACCTTTACTGCTCTACTTCACCCCCTGCTAATACTATTTGTGAAGGGTTACCTTTCTTAAAATACATTTCATTTTACTTAACTTAAGAAAAGATCTTTGTTCTTTCTGTAGCCTTTTCAGTTTTGTTGGCTGTCTACTTGGAAAGATAGTAATTCAGAAGAGAGACAGAGGATAGACTTCAGAATCACCTTTTACACACCATCACAGGAGGCTGCTGAGTGCTGAGTAAAATGGAAAGCACAATGCTAAGAGGGAATACAGCAGTTTTTAAAGCATAACACCACCTACATATAGAAGATTTCTTATCTTTTTGTCTAGCTCCAAGACTGCCATGTTAAAATAACATAATTTATGTATTACTCACACTGTTTTTTAACCTTACTCTGGCCAGGATTTAAAGAAATGCACTGTGTGCCTGAGCAAGGCTTGCATTGCTAAGCTGTGATACAGTGCAGTATAGAGCATACAGTAATATACACATAATAGTCTACAAGGCTGACCAACTAGCAATTCTCCAATGACAAAATAAAAATTAGAATAAGGCTAAAAAGCAGAAAGCCAAGCAAAGCAGGGCAGAGCAAGCATTAGATTGTGCACTAAGGTATTGGCCATATGCTGGATAGTACAGATCTTGTCATAGCCAAAAGCAGGAGGACACAGGAGCCAGGGCATGGTGGAGCAGGCTATCAATAAGTACTAAACAGTGACAAGTAGTAGCACATAGGAAGCACTTGCTGCAAGGTGTCCATTCAACTGGACACTTACCATTTCGATGAAAAGGGAAGAAAGAGGAGTACACAACAGTAGGAAATGAGGGAATTAAGCAAACAGAGGTAGACATAGAATTGAAACTTAGTAGAAAAGCAGGAAGGAGCAAGGGAAGGCAGGGTATATTTTTTGTGAGGTAGCTACCTTTTGTGTATATATTTAGGAAAACAAAGGAAAGAGAGTTACAGAATATTATATGAGGTTGCGCAAACAAACACAAAACAGTACAGAAAACAAGGGCTGCTGTACACAGACTAATAGTGGGAGATGTGGATGGGAAACCGACAAGCAGAGGCAAAGCACATGATGATGGGAAGGGGTAGACTAAGTGCATGAGGTTGGTTGTAGCACAATAGGATGGAAATACATTTGACTAGGGGTAAGGTGGGGTATGGGCAGTGTGTTGGCTAATGGCTGTCCCAGAGAGTTGTCAGTTTGACCCCAAAGACTGTACAGATGGTTCAGTGGGCTTTTGACAGGGACAAAACTATGCTCTGTTGGCCTGATGACAGGGGCTTGCCAACTGAGTACATCGACTGCGAGCTCCAGGAGGGGCATGATGGTGGCCACCCAGTAGGTGTAAGTGAGAAAAGGCAAAAACAGTCATGGACACCCATATGAAACTACATTGTACTATAAGACTCCACTATAACATGTTACTACCCTACCCATGGAGTCAGTGAAGCCCACCTTTCACATGTACATCCCAGTGGGCTTCAGTGTGGCACCACCTCAACTGTACACATGCATGTCTGTTCATAGAAACTGATCTGTAGTATCACTGGAGTAGCCCACTGTCCATGGCATCGCATATCTGTGACACCTACTGTGTTCCTATCTCTGACCAAACAGTACCATTGTGTATATCTTTTAACAATCCACTATTAGCAATTGATAGGCTGCAGTCTCCAGCCATCAGTCTCGAGTTATGTGTGTTGTTCCAATAGATATTCTCATGTTCTCCAGAAGGGGTGGAGAGCAGAACCTAGCTGAAAATGGCATCATTTTAGAGATACTCAGGTCCCATAATTGCCACTCACTTAGGGGGTGTACAGCAGCCTGTATGGTCCCACATTTGGGACACAATTGTCCACAGCATCAGTGTTATTGTTGTGCAGAATCAGAGAGCATAGCAAAGTCAGAAGATTGTCACCATCTTGATCACACAGTCCTGCAAAAAGAGACACAACATTGCAGTGGGCTGCTCAACCAATGGAGAATGCTCAGCTCCAAGCTGTAAGCCTGGACAATGAGGAAATGTTCCTAATGTCCCTCTATGGAGGTGATGCAGGCACAGATATCATACCTGGAGGACTGTGTGCAGGTTCCAGGAGTGGTCAAACTCAGGTGTTTATGAGGGAAACATCCAAGATTAGCAATTATATTGATGCTCTATACAGCAGCTGTGCACTGTGTGTAGTCAGACCACAAATACCATTGCATATGTTTCCCATAAATATGTCGAGTTTGCAAACAGTAGTAGTGTGCCTGATGCTCCACCATTTTCCAGGTTATGTAGTGGTGGCTATGTGGGTTTATTCACCTGCTTCTTTCCCTTCCCACCCCGATATGATGATCTATCTAAAGGAATACTTTATTCTCATTGCCACCCTAAATCCTTAACATGAAAAACATCTTCCTGTACTTTCATATTATGTGTTACTTTGAGAACAACATTAGGATAAAACATTCCCAAACTGAATTTGTATTTAAAATGTAATGAGACACTGTTCCATTTTTGTGAATATAGACTACTGCAGATGTTTTTTTTAATAATAGTCCTCTTTTTTCACACATGCTCGACATTTATAAGAGTGACCATATAGCTTAATTTAGTAGTCCCTGCAGCTTTCCCCCATCAGTTAAGACATTGCACTTTATTAACGTTGTTGTAGTGCAATGTTAAAAGGCTGACTCTACTGTTCTTGTAGACAGTTTATCACACTGAATACGCATAACATCATTAGCAGCATACTTTTCAGTGGTTACATGTTTCAGTGCATGGAGCACCTTGATTATGCTCCAGTATCAAGAAAAAGTTTTCAGATCTTAGTTGCCTGCTGGGTTGGTATTTGGGAGGTAGAGTTGAAAGAGTAGCACACTCTGTGGGTCTGTACATTATTTTGTGCACTGAAGTTAGCTGGGTGAATGAAAGATGGTGTGGGAGTTCCATTCAGCCTAATTGTTTCAGTGAGTTACAGTGGTGGGATGAGAATTTAGCCTTGGTGGCAAATTTTGCTATTCTGTTGTAAAACATATCAAGTTTGGATTTTGCAGAATTTTGGATATTAGTGAGGAGAGGGGCACCATGAAGGAGAGAGGGTAATAAAAAGGTAGTTGCAAAGGTTTGTCTAGTAGAGAGGCTAAGAAAGTGTTGGTGCCTGTAGAGCATACCGAGCTTTTGGTGTAGTTTTTTTTTATGTTATTGTATATGTGTAGGTCAACGTTAAGGCTTTCATCTATAATAATACCTAGCAATTTAGTGTGTGGGATAACTTCTATAGTGGTATTGTCTTGGGCTTGTATAGTGAAGAGATTTTTATCTAGGGGAGTGGTTTTCTTAGGGGTAAACATTACTAGTTTAGTTTTATTTGGATTTAGGGTAAGATGATTGTTAAGCATCCAAGATTCAGTAGAGGTGAATTTATTATTTTTATTTTACCAATCATTCCTTTTTCTGTATTGCTATTCTTTTCATGTTTGTTTTTTTTTAATAACGCTTGAATCTTTTAATGTCTTCTTAGGTCTTGTTGTTACATGCCTCCATTTCTCATTCCTTAGGACTGGCACTCTTTGGCTTTTCCCCTCACTTTTCTCATTGGTATGAGGTTGTCTGTGTACATTAACACACACTCCCTTGCTCAGCTTCACACTTCTAGTAGCTTGTGTGTCTCACATTTTCTTTAAATGTTTCAAAAGCATTTAGTTTTAATGAAACTGCCTGCTTACTTATTTTTCACTTGCAGATTAACATGCGGTGGTGCAGCAGTTAGTGTTGCCGCCTCACAGCAAGAGGTTCACCAGTTCGTTCCTTGGCTGGAGTGCCTTCTGTGCAGAGTCTGCATGTCCTCCCTGTGGTCACATGGGTTTCCTCTGGGTGCTCCGGTTTCCTCCCACATCCCAAAGACATGCTGTAGGTGGATTGGACACTCTAAATTGGCCCTAGGTGTGAGTGTGTGCATGTGTGTGCCTTCTGTGGAAGGTTGGGCGCCAGGCTGGCAACTCGACACTGTAAAACTCCACTGCCAATCATGAGCGGACAGGTGATCCGCTGTGGCAACCCCTAACCGGAAAAAGCTGAAAGAAGAAAAAGAAGAGTAATGGCAAAAGAGGTATATATGTGTTATGTATTTTCATAGCTTGTACCACTCTTTGCATGCACAACAGAAGACTTTACTTGCAGAGTAGATATTCAGATTCATTCTGTTTTATCTTGTACTGTATATTTACAGGCTTGGTCACTGCTACTGTGACATGTTTACCAGATGGATCAGGACAACAGGCTCATGTCAGCACCTCTATAAGTTGTGATGATGATGATGCCGAGACATAGATTGATTCATAGCAGATGACACCCAGGCACTGTCTACCTTCTTGCAACAAGACCTCCTCAACTCCAGTGACATGTCTTCCCACAAAGGACCTGATATCAGCCGTGTGTCTTTGTGTCCCTTAGCACTTGTTGAAAAGATGATAACTGTGACTCATTGTACTCTTCCACCTATGTGGTGCATGTGGAGATGTCTGATGCATAGAGTGACTTGACCATGCACTGTCCAGCATGACCTTTAACTAATATTGCATGTATCATGTTTGCTGTGTGAGACACTGCTCTGCCACTGTGTGCTCATCGTGGAGCCCCAGAGCTAAACTAGATGATGCCACTTTGTTTGCACTACCATGTGCAGTGCCATCTGTGTGTGTGTGTGTGTGTGTGTGTGTGTGTGTGTGTGTGTGTGTGTGCCTGTGCATGCTTGTGTGTGTGTGTGTGTGTGTGTGTGCGCATGCACGGGCAGGAGAGCGTGTGTGTGTGTGTGTGTGTGTGTGTGTGTGTGTGTGTGCATGCGCATGTGAATGTGTGTGTGTGTGTATGTGTGTGTGTGTGTGTGTGTATGTGTGTATGTGTGTGTGTGTGTGTGTGTGTGTGTGTGTGTGTGTGTGTGTGTGTGTGTGTGTGTGTATGTACGTGTGAGTATGTGAATGTGTGTGTGTGTGTGTGTGTGTGTGTGTGTGTGTGTGTGTGTGTGTGTGTATGTGTGTGTGTGTGTGTGTGTGTGTGTGTGTGTGTGTGTGTGTGTGTGTGTGTGTGTGTGTGTGTATGTGTGTATGATATGGCTGTTGCTCACTGTCTCTTAGTCTCACTATCATTGCTGGATTATGTTTGTGTGCTGGCCATCACAGGTGAGCTGCAGTAGATCCAGAGGTTCTCTGGCTGGGTAGGTCATCTGCATGCTTCTTTGTCATCATGCTGAGTAACATACAGCATTCCACAAACATCTTACAAGTCATTGCAGGGGCATACTGCAAAGCCCCCATATGTATCCAGGTGGCAGAACTGTGTCTTCAGCAAAGCAAACACATGTTCAGTGATGTTTCCACCTTACATGTGCAAGTGTTCTACTGCTATATGTTGATGCCATATGTGTTGTTTATGGGCATCATCAACCAAGACTCCAGTGGGTATCCTGCATTCCCTGAAACACAGTGGGCTATGTGTACACAGCATCTTTGGCTATATATACAGCTGCTACCCAATATGCCTTCCCTTATCAACTAGGTGGTGCTGTGAAGTTTACCTATGAAGGAGTTAGTGATATAGATGACTCTAATGGCAGATGTGGGAATCATCTGCATTGCCAGTATGCCCAGGCACATTAGTTATCAAACCCTGTGAGCAGTACATTATTTGGCATTTTTTTATTTTATGCATTTGTTAACTGGTTAAACACATTGGACACAAGTGCCCCTTTTTTACGGATGGCCTGGGACCACTGTCTGGCTAAGTGACTTGCACCAAGTCACACAATAGGCAAATGGAGGTGGACGAAGTCAAACCCTGTACTCTGAGCTATATGAAGCAGCTTTTTAACAGCTCAAAGCCTTAAACATCTGTGTTAACTGCCAGACAGTTGATGGCATGGTATGTCTTTCTATTCACATATCATTGTCCATGGTTACTAGGTGAGAACTTTGTTTCTATGTCTATAAAGTTTATACTACTCAGTACTTTGGGGAGGTGGGAGATGTCATGAAAGTCATGCATAATGGCAGCTCTATGTATGATGTGCTGAGGAAATAGGTACGCTCATCCACATGTGGAAGTAGGTATTGAGAAATGCACTGACTATTCTGCAGGTCAGTGCCTGTGATATGCCAAGTGTGTCCCCTGGTTGTATTTGGAAGGTCCCTACGGCAGTTATTATAATCTAGTTACAGAACAAATAAAAAGTCAAACCTAGGTACAGAGTACATTAATCTTTTCCAATGTGTGTTACCAGTCAAACTTACTTCAGCTACAAAGCTTGGATTAGAGCTAAAATTTTGAGCTTGAACAAAAGGAAATGCACTAGCAAGTGTTTTACACATTTAAATATACTTTAAAATGATTTTAAGAAAATGGCCAAACACATATTCAAAGGTATTCAATGAAACAGAACAAATAACACCCTCACCGGATTAATACAGCATACAGTGAATAGATATATTTCAGTTTTGAGGATCATTTTCCTTTGAGAAAATGCACATCAGGAAGGTAAGGAGCTTAGTACAACATGATTTATGGTCTTCCTTAATTTAGTGGTTAAATTATTAATATTACTATGGGTTAAAAGGAAAGCTGCATTGATTTGCAGATTGAATAAAACTCTGCAATACAACATATGCCATGGGAAATCGAGGACATAAGGAGGAATATCAAGGAAATGAGATGACAGGGCAAGTTAAAAGTGTTCAGCACTTAATGTTGAGAGATTTGTCACAGTGTGCTTAAAAAGAAAACATATAAACAAAATGCATTAGCAAGGAAAAAATATCTAAGGATAAGAAAAAACAAGTGATCTGGGGAGAAGCATTCTTGTAAACCTTAAAATAGAATTTATAATACAGCAGGAGTGTGGGAAAAGTGAAAGGAGGAATGGCAGAAGCCAGAAAAAAAAAATGTCATGGGACAAAGCAGTGGGGAAGCCACTAACTGCAAGGTTACACTATAGGGAACCGCATCTCTGCAGGGGACACAAATGTACTGGAGATGGTTAGAGATAGGCAGTATGACTATTACATGCCAGAGGTATGCATAAGCACATGGATCTTCAGTATGACTAATACATGCCAGAGGTATGCATAAGCACATGGATTTTCAGTATGACTAATACATGCCAGAGGTATGCATAAGTACATGGATCTTCAGTATAACTAATACATGCCAGAGGTATGCATAAGCACATAGATCTTCAGTATGACTAATACATGCCAGAGTTATGCATAAGCACATGGATCTTCAGTATAATACATGCCAGAGATATGCATAAGCAGGTGAGTCTTCAGTCTTCACATACTAGAAACGTGGCTGAAAAGAGACAGCAGAATTCATACCTGTAAAATCTGGAAAAGGTAAATATAACAAAGTATGCCATGACTGGGGATTATTAAAATGAATAGGGTACTTGGAACTAAATTGCACATCGTTCAAATGTATAGAAACAAATTCAGAAGCAATAAGTGGAGAGATTTTTGCTGTCTGCAGGGCAGAAGAACAGTTAAACTGACTAACAGGTTTAGCTGAGATGGCTGAAATGGTTGATAAATGTAAAACAGAATGACGCAGTAACACAAGGCTGAATACGGAGGGCTGAAGACGTAATATAGGAGAGCAGGACATACTACATGATCTAGAAGAGGAACTATCTGCTACTAGTTTCTGTAACTGTAAGTTTCTGAAGAAGGTGGGAAGATAATCAAAGATATCTAATATGTTGAGGCACTAACTGCATTCTAGAAGCAAAAGAGACAGTTTATAAACTGTACCAAAGTCTTAGAAAAACATGCAGATCTCAGTAATGAGTACATAGAGAATAGGGCAGCTGTGTATAGATTCAAATGAATATGACAGACTAAAGCTGAGAAGATCAAGCCACACAATTAAGCTCCTGAAAGAATAATTGAGTTTATAATTACTATAATTAGGAAATAACTCTGGGAAGTGAGTAGTAAAGACTCAGTGCAGAGTGAAGTACTATGAAACCTCTCCTTTGTAGCTTTTGTGTTCAAATAAATACCTATTATTTCAATAAATGAAAGGGGGTGTAATGATACTTGTGATAGTTAATTAAAGGTACGAGTTTGAAGACACTCCCTAAGCAAGTGTACTTTTTATTACACATTTGTACTTGCAAGAGGAACCCCGATGGCAAGCTGCCTACAAGAAACATTATTGTCAGAGCACCGGGCATAGCGAAAGCTTCTACAAATGTCTTTCCAGAAAAGCAAACTGGTGCAAGGGACATTCATTTACACTATGCTTCACTGCAGAATCAGTATTGTCATTTGACAAACTTTGTTAAATGATCAGGGTAAACACATTTCATTTTTATTGCTTAGATTCACAGGTTAGTAATGCTATAATGAAGCTCCTGCTAATGCAAGAGTTAGTTTAAATATATTTTTACTACCCATCTGGGGAACTCTTTGTCTACTTGTATTAAAATACTCAGCACTAGTCTTCTAACTAGTTTCCATCAATTTTTGGTTTAGAAATTTTGAGCAGTTGCCTTAGGTTGGCAGGTGCCTTGGTAAATAACATTTATGACTTTACCTAACCTACGGCATAGAAACAGGTGAACAGTGACACTGTTGGATGAATCTTTAAGTCAGTGTTTCATCACTGCATATTGTAATACTCCCTTCTTACTAGAAAAAAATAATTAATGTACTCTTGCCATCAGTAGACATAGCAGTTATGCTCTTACTTTGTAAACCCCCCATATAGTTGTATCATAAAATGCTCCGGAGTAGCACTCTAGCCTCTATGTTAGCCATGCCTATACTATACAGCCGATGTGACTGTTGAGTGTTTGGGGCTAGAAGAGATGAGGCAGGGATATTGCACACTCTGTTACTACCCCATCTGTGCGTTTGGTGGAGTAGTTGTGGTGTGGTGCAAGACTTTGGTGCTTAGGCTTGGTATCTCATATGGTCTTGCCAGTGGCTGTGTGTCTCAGCTTGCTTGATCAACTGGACATTTGTAGAATCAGGCCCAGGATACTCACCGGGCATGCAAATACAACAGACAGGAGGAAGCAACAAAAGAAATTATTGGTTTTAAATGATTATTTGAAAATCCATAAAAATATAATGCACCTTTTAATGGCTTTAATGTGATGTTCATAAGATGGACCTTGTCCAGTTATTCTCACAACCCGCTATTAAGGAACAGGATGGGTTTTAGTGGTGAGCCATGGAAACCTCCTCACATTTTTACACACCATTACTCTGCATTCAGCAACCATCACATCTTTTTAGCTGCTAACTAGTATCTTGCCCTGTTCACTATTTGTCTTTAATTCACAGGATTATCATGCTTTTTTTCCTTTTTCAATCTTTTATGTAAAGGGCCAAAGTCCTTGCTACAGTCCAGAACATTCACACAATGTCTCAACGCTTATTTGTCAAGCTATCAAGTTATCCAGTAAAAAAGTCAGTCTGGTTCAACAGGTGAATGCTCACTGCCCCCTTCCCCCAATGGATCCACTCTGTCTGTAGTTTTTCTCAACAAATTATGTTAAATTTAGGTATGTTTGGTACTCCTTTCCTCACTGAGTATCCTACAGTTGCCAAGCCCACTTTTTATTGCTTTTTGTAGTGAGAGTCATTACAGCCGTTTTTTAATTCTCCAAACCAGTATGAAGAAATATGTTTTAATAAGACCACAAAACAGGTGATGGGCATCTTCTTGTGTTTGCTGACTCAGCTCCCTTTTCATTTTTACTGTATCTGTCCATCTCCTCTCTTGCAAGCTCCACAGTCTGTCTTGCCAAAAGCTGCCAATCACACTGCCAACCCACATGTTGAGCAAGTTACCCACCTTTTCACTCTCCTCAAGCTCTTGCTCCTCAGTGCTCTTTAGTATTTTTTTACACTTTACTGCCTATAGTTGTTATGAGTCTGTCTCATTTCCCCATGCTTATTCTCAGTCTTTCTTCTTGATTTGTACTGCTGTTTCACAGTGCTTGTTTTTGTTTCTAGTTAACATTAACTAGGAGGAAGGAACAATAGCCTGTGTGTCTGTGGATTTATCTGCCTGTGTCTGTAAGCTCCTCGACCTAGAAAAGGGAAAGAAAAGAAAAGAAAAATACTAATGCATTAGTAAGCACTGGTGATTACAACTCCCTTGGTTCAGGTTTGGGGACCTGTAAGCACTGGTGAGTATAGATCCCTTGGTTCTGGTTTGGGGACCTGTAAGCACTGGTCAGTACAGATCCCTTGGTTCAGGTTTGGGTATCTGTGTGCACTGGTGAGTACACATCCCTTGGTTCAGGTTTGGGTACCTGTAAGCACTGGTGATACAGATATCTTGGTTCAGGTTTGGGCACTTGTAAGCACTGGTGATTACAGATCTCTTGGTTCACGTTTGGGCACCTGTAAGCACTGGTGATTACAGATCCCCTGGTTTAGGTTTGGGCACTTGTAAGCACTGGTGATTGCAGATTCCTTGTATCAGATTCGGGCACTTGTAAGCACTGGTGAGTACAGATCCCTTGGTTCAGGTTTGGGGACCTGTATGCACTGGTGATTACAGATCCCTTGGTTCTGGTTTGGGCACCTGTAAATGCTGGTGATTACAGATCCCATGGTTCAGATTTGGGCACTTGTAAGCACTGGTGATTACAGATCACTTGGTTCAGGTTTGGGCACTTGTAAGCACTGGTAATTACAGATCCCTTGGTTCAGGTTTGGGCACCTGTAAGCACTGGTGAGTATAGATCCCTTGGTTTTGGTTTGGGGACCTGTAAGCACTGGTGAGTACAGATCCCTTGGTTCTGGTTTGGGCACCTGTAAGCACTGGTGATTACAGATCACTTGGTTCAGGTTTGGGCACTTGTTAGCACTGGTGATTACAGATCCCTTGGTTCTGGTTTGGGCACCTGTAAGTGCTGGTGATTACAGAT
This sequence comes from Protopterus annectens, assembly GCF_019279795.1. Lineage (NCBI taxonomy): Eukaryota > Metazoa > Chordata > Ceratodontiformes > Protopteridae > Protopterus > Protopterus annectens. The sequence continues at coordinate 321,466,627 of NC_056735.1, forward strand.
CCCATGGTTCAGATATGGGCACTTGTAAGCACTGGTGAGCACAGATCCTTTGGTTCTGGTTTGGGCACCTGTAAGCACTGGTGATTACAAATCACTTGGTTCAGGTTTGTGCATTTGTAAGCAGTGGTGATTACAGATCCCCTGGTTTAGGTTTGTGCACTTGTAAGCACTGGTGATTGCAGATCTCTTGCTTCAGATTCGGGCACTTGTAAGCACTGGTGATTACAGATCCCTTGGTTATGGTTTGGGGACCTGTAAGCACTAGTGAGTACAGATCCCTTGTTTCTAGTTTGGGCACATGTAAGCACTGGTGATTACAGATCACTTGGTTCAGGTTTGGGCACTTGTAAGCACTGGTGATTACAGATCCCTTGGTTCTGGTTTGGGGACCTGTAAGCACTGGTGATTACAGATCCCCTGGTTTAGGTTTGGGCACTTGTAAGCACTGGTGATTGCAGATCCCTTGCTTCTGATTCGGGCACTTATAAGCACTGGTGATTACATATCCCTTGGTTCAGGTTTGGGCACCTGTAAGCACTGGTGAGTATAGATCCCTTGGTTCTAGTTTGGGGACCTGTAAGCACTGGTGAGTACAGATCCCTTGTTTCTGGTTTGGGCACATGTAAGCACTGGTGATTACAGATCACTTGGTTCAGGTTTGGGCACTTGTAAGCACTGGTGATTACAGATCCCTTGGTTCGGGTTTGGGGACCTGTAAGTGCTGGTGATTACAGATCCCATGGTTCAGATTTGGGCACTTGTAAGCACTGGTGAGCACAGATCCTTTGGTTCTGGTTTGGGCACCTGTAAGCACTGGTGATTACAGATCACTTGGTTCAGGTTTGGGCATTTGTAAGCAGTGGTGATTACAGATCCCCTGGTTTAGGTTTGGGCACTTGTAAGCACTGGTGATTGCAGATCCCTTGCTTCAGATACGGGCACTTGTAAGCACTGGTGATTACAGATCTCTTGGTTCAGGTTTGGGCACCTGTAAGCACTGGTGAGTATAGATCCCTTGTTTCTGGTTTGGGCACATGTAAGCACTGGTGATTACAGATCACTTGGTTCAGGTTTGGGCACTTGTAAGCACTGGTGATTACAGATCCCTTGGTTCAGGTTTGGGCATTTGTAAGCAGTGGTGATTACAGATCCCCTGGTTTAGGTTTGGGCACTTGTAAGCACTGGTGACTGCAGATTCCTTGCTTCAGATTCGGGCACTTGTAAGCACTGGTGATTGCAGATCCCTTGCTTCAGATTCGGGCACTTGTAAGCACTGGTGATTACAGATCCCTTGGTTCAGGTTTGGGCACTTGTAAGCACTAGTGAGTGCAGACTCCTTGGTTTATCTCTGTACAGTCTCTCCATTACTCATCTGCCTCTCTTTCCTGCACTACTATACTGGTTCATATACAAACTTGCCTCACATTCACTTCTTTAGAATGCAGTCCTAAGGAGCCTGTTCTTCTATCATAAATGCATCACCACGATATTTCTTTGTGTTCAACATCTGCTTTTCATTTCTACTGATTTTATTTGTTGTTGCAGATCTGGCTTTTCATTTTAGTTTTTCCAGGGCTCACTCTTGGGTGATGCACTTTTAATTATTGACCTGGCTTCTGCTTCCTTTCTTCAGATACTCTTAACTGCTTTTCTTTTGTTCTTTCTTTGTTTTTAGGTAATTTTTGTTCTGCTGTTCAACCTTCATACTATCATTGTACATTGTGATGATAATTCAGCATTCTTAGAGACCATAAGTATTTTGATTGATATAGTATGCATATTGGCTTTGTATTCCTACTGAGAGACTTCAGTACTCATGATGGGAAATGATGCAGATAACTGGAGGGACTTAATTGGGAATAACTGTTTGTGAGAGCTGGACCCCAGTGGTTAATTTTGGTAGAACGTCTGTGCTAGGCATAGATTGTTGGTAATAAACACACTGTATCAACACAAGAATATCCACACTTGCACTGGGTATCACAGCACCTTAGGGTTTAGTTCTATTGACCTCATACCTCTTGACCTCTTAGTGCAAGAAGTCTGTACAAAGCCTAAAATAATGGGGGACAGAGGTCTAAAAATAGGGAAAGATTTTAAATAGTGTTCTTATAAACTTAAATAATTGCTAGAATAATAGGATTTGTTTTAGCATGTATTTTCTGAAGGATACTGGAGTATAAGGAGTCCGAAACTCAAATGTATATTATTATTATCTGACTTCAATCTTCAGTGATTTGCTACAAAATCACAAATTTTAAGAGGAAAAGGCCAAAAATATGAAACAGAAATTTAGACATTTGAAAGGTATGGTTGACCTGATGCCATATGTTCAGGACACTTGGGCAAAGACAGGTGGAGAGCTGCCAACTAGTCAGATGGATGGGGTCACAGATGATCAGATCCAGGAAGTCCAACATGCAGTGCAGGTGTTCTGGGAATACCTAACCATTTTTTCAACATCCACCTCAGAAAGAGCTGGAAGAGCTTCTCCCAACAGGTCAAAGATATGGAGCCCAAATGGACTCTAGTCAGGACCTTAATAGCTGAGACTCTGGCAAGGAATTGTGTCAAAAAGCTGGACAGTGTTTGCCTTGGTGAAAGCTGTAAGGCTTCCTGGTGGACATTGTTGATGAAATACACTGTTTTAATAAGATACAGTCAGGTTAAAGTAAGAGACCTTCCATACAATGCTTGTGGTGGTGGTAGGGTCCTCCTGATTTAGTCATTATTTAGTCATTAATTACTGACAAAGGTGCCCTCTCAGAAGACTGAGGCATGATAATGCAAGTCCTAATACTTCAAATAATAAATTGTGATTCCTAAAGCAACAGTGAATTTTGAAACTCGCTGTTACATACTGAAACCTTTTTGTGGCTCCTTTGTACCTCGCACTACCCACTATACATTTACAGCTATGAGACTGTTTCAACTCAAAGAAAGAGGAAAACAGTGAGACAGTACAATTTCAGAATTACTTTATATTCCTTATAACTGCACTTAGCATTTTGCTGTTTTGAAGATTGTGCTTAATGTCTCCAGACTTTCCATAATTACTCATTGACAGGCCGGGAAACAGCAGCTGTGGCAGCCATTGAATTGAAGGTCTGAATGTGACAGAAACCTGCTAAAGCCATGGAGAATGACTTCCAGATGACCTCAAAGAGAGCTTGGTAAATCATATTGCAACCCAGGCAGGATTCTATATACTGTCCAAGATCTACCATGGATGTCATTACATTCCCCTAATACACCACCTTGGTATATTACACTACTAAGAAGCCCTATATACTTCTTTATTGCAGGGTGGGAGGCTGCAGCCCACTGCCTCCACTCATGTGGGGCTCTGTCTCCACACACTGCTGTTTAAATATATTACAGCCAAGACCTCACTGGTTAAGAGGAATTGTAAAAATATCTATGTGATGATCGCAAGCTACTTCATGGGGACAGTATATAAAAAGATCTTGTACAAATAAATATAAACAGGAAGCTCTGTATTACAAACCAGGTATATATGCTCCCATCTCGCCGTGATTATACTGCCAGCATGCCTGAAAATGTGTCACTGATATCTGTTATTTTTACCTTTTGAAGTTGGTAATATTGTTTACTGTGATGTTTAAACAGGAACTTCAATTACTGAATGTATTTCATGGGGTAGGTTTTACAAAAATTAAACCATTCACTTTGGTTTAAAATTATGATAATATTTATTTATTTATTTATTTATTTATTTATTTATGCATACACAGAAACTCAGACAGAGTTAAAATAAAATGCATGCAAAAGAACATATGAACAATCCATAGTCAATACATAAAACTTAACATACAGTAGGTTGACTATGAAATACATACAAATTACACATGCCCCATTGCATAAAGTAGTAAAAGCATGATAATTTAATTAAATACTATATATTAATAATTACACAATAATTCCATTGATTTTCTAATTATGTGAATTTTTCTAGATACACAAACTTGCTTTTAAATCAAACAGAGGTGTGATTGCATTACACCTCTGTTGCCATAAATGAGACTACAATACAAAATGTGTTAGTGATACAACATCCAGACAAGGTCAACCACATCATGGAGCAATGTTTTCAGTTAACAGCTGTTGCATTATTATTTATGATAGTAACATGGCACAGGCATGAATGTGTGGTGACAGGTATACTGATTTAAAGGAATTATGTCTATTCTGTGAGTCCTTCTGCATAATTAATATGCACATGTAGAGCCAGCATTTATTTGCAACCATTAAACTACATCACAGATAGTGATATTTTGTGGTTCTTTTTAAAAGAGTCTCAGGTTTTTAAGCATGTATATGACATACCAAGTTGGTATATAACAGTGATGCTTCACAGGCATACCTCTCAACCTCTATGGGCAAGAAATATGGACAAAACCAAATATAATGGGTGGTCAAAGGTCCAGAAATAAGCACAATTTTTAACTATTGCTCTTACAAACTTAAAAAGTTGATAGAACAACACTTTTTGCATTAGCATGCATTTTCAGAAGAATATGAAACTGTCCTTATTTAGAGACTTCAATCCTAGATTATTTGCCTAAAAACACAATTTGTATCAGGCATAGACCAAAGATATCAGGCAAAAATATGGACATTCTGTGAAAATCTGGACAATTGAGAGATATGTCCACAGGATGGCTGACTAGTCAGACTGTACATCTTTGATGAAGAAAAAATAATTTGTATCTAGCCATTTATATATGCAGGCATATACATGTCACAGTATAAGGACATAACATGTATCATTGACACTGGTTACATTACTGCATGTCTGACCTACATTCCACAGACTGCATTGATAGTGGTTAGATCCTCCATGGTTCCCTGTCAACACACTCTAAAATGTCTGTAGTATCCACATATATCTCAGCTAATTAGTATGTGGAGGTCGTTGCAAGAAACTGTTATGCTTCAAAGTGAAGAGAAAACATGTAGCAGCACACACAGAGTTACTCATACAAATATAACCTGTACTACACTCCTCCATGTCTCATTCTTAGATTCCTAACTTTTTAACTTTATTGTTCATGGTTTTTACTTTTTTATTTTTTTTCATGATTGCAGGGCCTTTTTTACTACCTATTTAGGACAACACTAGGAACTATGACATAAATTTTACATATAAGCTGGAATGGTGGTTAGAGATGTAGATACAACTCATGGGTGGGAAGATAAGAAAGGGAGGGTTACTTAGATTTATTCTGTTTAAGTGAAGGGTTTTCCCAGTATGGTCTTGCATTGTTCAGTGTTATAAGCCGATGTGATAAAACTAGGAAAAAGTTTCTAAAGTTAAAATTAGTAAGGGGCAGCAACTCAAAAGTGATTAGGTTTAAGCAAGGAACAGGCATAGAGTGGATAGGATAGGGAAAATCAAAAAGTCTCACAAGACAGTCTTACCTGGCAGCTCCAAAAACTAACTTTTGACCTGTTTGCTTACTTTAAATTAAAGTGATGTTTTTCAGCTCCTTCCAAAATTCAGATACAGTAAATCCCTTTGGAGTCAAAGGATGCAACACAAATGTTTGTTTCCTAACCTCAACTTACAACTTCTAAAACTCGAGAAAAAAAATTTAAAGTAAAATGGCATAGCCATACCTCTCATCCTGGAAACATCAGAAATCTGGACAAGGCCCATGAAAAATAGGTACAAATCTATACACTGATTAACATAAAATTTGCATACATAATTATGTAACCCCACCTACTCTAATGGGATTGTGGGATACCAACTTTCAAACACAAATTGAAGAACAGACAACCAAAATATGGCACCAGAGTCCCCCAGCAGCCATTCCAATGTCACATTACCTGGCTATTTCGCCCCACTTACTATAAACACTAATGTGTGTGCATACTGCTTTACTTCTACAATGATTATTTGGATTTTATTTTTATATTTTATAGCACAATGTACAAACACTAATAGACATCTGCTAAACAAAGCAATATTGTCTCACAATGAAAATAGATTTGGCATTAAAACTTCTCTGCCCTTGAAACTCACATTCATTGAAACAGCATTGAAACCCAATTATGATCCATCTTATCAAAACAACTAATTTTTACAACAAGGAGTTAACATTTCAGTAATAATAAAATAAAAGATGTATTCTGCATTGGCGGGGTTGTGTCTTTTTGTGATGAGTTTCACATTTCAAAAGGAAATGTCAAACTTTAGGCATCTGAAAAGGTAACAATCATGACCCACAAATATTAGACTGCTTAAATATGTGAAAAAATAAATTAGTAATGCACTCTTAAAGGGATGCTTGATTTGTGATTATCTGAAGAAAACATGCTGCAGTTATTCAACAATGTTAAACAATAACCTACCTACCCTTAAAAACAAAGTATAAACCAAAACCATGGGTGGTACAGGTTGCATTTCTCAAATTCAAGAGTGGGGAGTAGAAACCAGAAATAGTAACAGAGAATGGCCTAGTCGATCGATGGTTGACACCTTTTAAAAATATTATTTGTACTGTTAATCTGGAAACCTTACCATTTTGCCATCACCGTTTCTGATATTAAGAAACTTTTAAGTTATAGGTAACAACAGTTTAGTGAACCATATGAGTCAAAACATTTGGCACCAAAATCTCGCCCTTCCAAAACGCACTTGTTTACACATAAGAAGTAAAACTCCTGGTTTAGATTTTATTCGTCCTCCTATTTGCTGACTATCATAAGTGCTAGCTTTGGAATTCCTACATTTACTTCCTTGTCTCTAGCATGGATGTAATGTTAATAAAGCAGTTTAAATGTACTATAATTACAAGTTGAATAATGACTGCTTCACTGATGCCTTTCCAGCCTGTCTCCCACGTTATTTTTGACATGGACGGCCTCCTGTTAGGTAACATCATTCTGTGTATAACTTATATTTTGCATTTGGTTTTCATGTGGGTGACACACACACACACACACACACACACACACACACACACACACACACACACACACACACACACACACACACACACACACACACACACCATGTTTCGCTTGCTGCAGTCAGAATAGTACAATAAAAAATGTTTCATACTCGAGTGCAGCTAGGAATTGAACCAATCCTTTCCATTTGTTCTGCAGTACCCAGCCAGGATGTCCCACTCACAAGTAGTGCAGCAGCCAGAAAATAATATAACATGTTTCCTCGCAAGTGCTGGAGACGATTTGAACAGCTAGTTCCCGCTCGCAGATCATTTGAACAGCCTGCCGGAAATGTGTGCATGTGAGCCCTTGAGCTCAATTCCAACAGGCTGGTAGCCCTGATGGAGCTGATGTCATCGTGAACATGATGACATCAGCTCAAACAGCGAAAAATAAATTAAAAAATAAAAAAGCTGGGAAAATTTCAGAAATGAAGGAATGCCACTCAGGAATCATGGCACCCCATTATTTGGACCCCAAACCTTGGTAAAAACTGAGTAATTCCGTACAGTTGGGAAAAATGGGCATAGCTGAGTTGTAACTATGCACAGATGTCACCAAAGTTCTCAGACGTTCATTCTTTTTTTTTTCTGTAACAATCTTTAAGGCAGTAGTATGCATCTGATATGTAGTTGTCTTTTCCAAGATTGTGTCAGACTTATTTATTTCTTTTTACTTACTGGGAAGTTTCAGCTGGGGTTTATCCCATTTTCAGTGGAGGCCCGGGGAAAAAACTCTACATTTTTGGCAAGTATATTTAAAAACAAAAAAAAAGATGTTTTCTAAAGCACATTGAGTGTACATGAAAACACAATTATATGAATGCATCTAGAACATATTATATAACACACAGTAGCCTATGAATTTAAGGAAATTCATTTTTTTCATGAGGTAGTTGTTTACAGAGAAATTACACAGACAGTGGATGTATTATGTAATGTGCTTGTTGGAAGTACACAGAAGGGTAACAAAGGCAGCAACGGATTTAGAACTTATGAGGACAAGTAGTTAGTTACATGAAACATTAGGTAGATTGAGTTGGAGAGCTTGTTGTTGTTGTCTTTCGGCTTTTCCCGGTTAGGGGTCGCCACAGTGGAACTCTGGTCCGCTAATGATTGACAGTAGATTTTCACGAACGCCAAGGTGCCAGCTCGACATTCAACCTTCAATGAAGGCACACCCATTTACGCATGAATTTCGAATGCTCACCCAACCGCGGGGAGGACATGCAGACTCCACACAGAAGGCACTCCCCGCACTCCAGCCGAGAATCAAATGGAAGAACATCTTGCTGTGAGGCAACAACGCTACTGCTGCACCACCACAGAATGCTGTACTGGTATCTACCTGGAAAATGGAAGTTTTGTAGGAGATAAAGTAAGTACAGAGTGGAATGGCAATCTGTAGAATAGTGTAAATGACAGTTGAGGGAGAATATACAGCAAGGTTTCTTAGAGATAGAGATAGAGATATAAAGTTAATGTGTAAGATTAGGGTACAAAAAGGTTTAGTGCAGGGAGTGTAACTTTGATGGTGGAGTTTAGGTTTAGTGGGGTTAGCCTGGGGTAGTGCATGAGCACAACCAGTTATTTAGTAGGTGTTTCTTTAGTGATGTTTTGAAGCCATGCAGTGTCCACCTGTCTTATTTTATGGGGATTTGGTTCCTGATTTCTGCTACCTGGTTAGAGAATAACAAGTCTCCCGCACTGTTATATGATTTTGTGATGGGTAGAAAAGCTTTGTAGTTGGATTGTAGGGCTTGATTAGTGGTATAGGGTTGTAGTATTCTTTTTAGAGCTGGGCATTTTTCTGGGAAGTTTATTATTTATGGGTTTGTATAAGTTGATGGTAGTTGAGGTATTATTTACGTTTTAACCAGTTAAAGATTTTTTGTGCTACGCATAAATTTAAATGACAATTCTTTTTTTAACAACAACAAATGCTCTAGAAGAAGAATATGTAAGCCTTCAGTGCAGTGAAGTGGGAACAGATTAATTGTCTGCTAGGAATATGTAACTATGCATTGAAAATTACTTTAACAATGCCAGCGTTACCAATATCCACAGCATCAACAGTCATTGTCACTTGTATAAAAGTTGAGATTCTGTTAAATTAAAAGTTGGCCAGCACCCTTTTTGGTATCACAAGTCCATACATCAATCTGTTTTAATATCTGGATAATTGAGTTCAGCAAATGGTTGGGGAAGCAAGGATTGTAGTCTTATGACATATGAAAGTAATCAACATCTGTTGGGGTTAATGTTTACAGCTGAACCTGGGATCATCACGCTGAGGGAAAGACACCATAGCCTTCATACGCATATTACATCAGGAGTCCAGCTAAGCCATTGGTGACTGGAGGAAACATTTACTCAGTGCTGGCGGTTCAGAGTTGACTGACCGTGAGACAGAAGATGGACTATTGACCTGCAGCTACTAGGAATCAGCCATATTCACTGTGTGAAAATATGGTAGAAGAACTTGCTGTTGTAAAGTATGCTATAGCACTGGTAAATAAATAGGAAACTGCTATCAGCGCAAGCTCCCCTGTGCATGAGGACCAGTGCTTCAGACAAGATTAGTGGCAATGTCTAAGCTTTTACTCATTGAAACCATGGCAAATAAATTCCATCCAGCAAAATCCCTTAGTAGGGGTGAGGGCTAATAAGTCAGTCTCCTGTTTTGGAATTGCCCACCAGCTAAAGCTGAGGACAGAGACAATAACAGCCAGAGGATAATTAAGCTACTTTGTTGTATAAAGCTGAACATAGCAGATAAAAGTCTAAGAAGTAAATATAGGTTTTAAGGAGATGGCTGTGCTCAGGGAGCTTCCTTGAGCTGGTTTATCATAGTACACCTACTTTTCTCCATCCTTGTCTTGGTGTTTTGCTGAAGAATGCACAGCATTTTATTGGCTGATGAAATGGAGCTCCAGTTTTGTCATAGTTACTCTGATTCAGCAAATGACTGACACAGATTTTTTTAGCAGAGACAAGTTCAACATCTATCCTACCTCTGGCACATTCTTCTGCAGTTTAAACAAAGTTACACCCTAACATCCCTCAATTTATTTATTGATGCAGTTATTTATTTACCTTTGTTTAGCAGGAAAGTACAACTGGGCAAAGGGTACAAATGGGCAAAATCCTGTTTTCAGTGTAGGGCAGGAGAGAAACAATTCCACCGTACATGCATTTGAATGAGCTAATAGTAAAATATACTATAAAACACTCAAGACTTTAAAACTTAACAGGTGATCAGGATGTTATATACACTATATACTATCTGCAGCATATTAAGCTCAGATGGATCTATTGAACATAGTATATGCAGTACAAAAAACTCATACACATCAATAGAACATTCAGAGTTATTCTACTTGGTATCATACAGATTGCTCAGAGGTGACCTGTGTTTTGCCAAGGCAATCTTGGACTCTGCCCTACTAGAGATGCTCCATATCCATAAGTCTAACTCCTCACGCATTACCTGTTCAAAAGGCCAGGCCTGAATCTAATATGTGACATCAAAAAAACCTGATGGAGAGACAGGATTGTCTCCCAGAGGCTGCCTCATCTCTGGAATAGACTTCCCATACATGTCACCACAACCTTGATAGATGGGAAACCACAAATTTTCCCCAGGGGTTTCACCTGTGTCCCTCATTGACAGGGGCGACATGTGCTGACTGAGGTTTCTTTTTGCTCTTGGCTAGGCTTGTAAGGGCCCCAGAGCCATTAGCCTAGTAACCTCCTATGATCCTATGTATTCCTACCTTAATTTGAGCACACATACAGCAAATAAGACCCAGGTGTATTTTATCCAAACAGTTGAATTCAGTTGCTACCTATAATCAGGAGATTGCTATGGTGAAAGTGGATAGTTTTGTGATATTTGAAGGATTTAACTGCAGGAGGAAAGGACTTAATAATGGGGTTGGTACAAGAGCAGGACTATTTAATTGATAGATATGATTTCATTGGGACTGTAAATTATATATGGGATAGGATTTAGCATAATAAATGGTCTGAGTAATGGGATTGTTACAAGTGCATGACCGTTTCCTTGAGGGGTAATTCTTCAAAGAGAGTTTAAATTTTACCTAAGATGAGATATTTCTGGTATCTGCAGTGATGTATACATAGTACAGGCAACCATCCTTATGATTTTTAGATTGTGAGCAAATACTATGTTTTGTTTTAGTGAGCACAGCTCACTGAAGGGTGTGTACCAGTTTAATAATTAGCTGGCAGCACGCCATTTGTCTGGGGTACAGCGGATATCCTGGACAGTTTTAAAATGTGAATAGGCTAGTAGATTAGATAACTCCAGCTAGTTAAGTGAGTAAAGTGTCACACAATGATGTGTTCAGTTAATGTGGTTACTTGCAAACGTTGCAGTTTTATTTTAAGATTGCTCCAGTTTCGCTAGCTGAGTGGACTGCGGATTAGTGAAAACTGATGACACATACAAGACACTAGACAGTGGATAGGTGTGAGCTATACTCTTACATACAGGATCTGTTACCAAAGCTTTACTTTATGAAGAATTCCTAGTTTAGGGTTGGTTTTATGGACTGCATGTTGGCTATGCTGATCGAAACTTAATCTGTGGTCTATATCTACTTTCAGTAGTTTTGCATTTTGTGCTAAATTCTTTTTTATTAGACACACTGCTCTTACTACTATTGGAACTGTCTGGGTATCTTTCTTTCAAATTTCTTTTACTTCTACCTGCACACCCTGGTATTTTATGACTTTGTGTCTATCTGTACATAACACACTGTAATCACTAGGTGTAGCAATTTCAATGATCATCTCAATCTCTTAGCAGGAGAAATCTAGACAAAGCCTAAAATAATGGGGGGGGGGGGACACAAAGGCCCAAAAATAGCAACAGATTTTAAATACTGCTCTAAGAAATTTAGAAAGTTGTTAAAATAACAGGATTTGTGTTAGCACATAGTTTTGAGAAGATTTAAAGTATGAAACTCAAATGTGCATTGTTATTTAGTGACTTCAATCTTTAGTGATTTACCAGAAAACCATTCATTTTATGAGGAACAGACCAAAAATGTGAGGCAAAAATCTAGACAGTTGAGAGGCATGGACCAATGCTAATTTTGACTTTTTTTCACGGATTACTATACCTGTTTTTCTCACAACTATTTTTTGAACTGCTGGTAAGTGGTGATCCCATGTGATGTCATCATCTTCTTTCGGCTGTTCCCGTTAGGGGTCGCCACAGTGGATCATCTGTTTCCATTTCTTCCTGTCCTCTGCATCTTGCTCTGTCATACCAACCACCTGCATGTCCTCTCTCACCACATCCATAAACCTTATCTTAGGCCTTCCTCTTTTCCTGTTACCTGGTAGCTTCATCCTTAGCATCTTTTTCCCAATATACTCAACATCCCTCCTCAGCACATGTCCAAACCAACGTAATCTTGCCTCTCTGGCTTTGTCTCCAAACCTTCCAACCTGGGCTGACCCTCTAATATACTTATTCCTAATCCTGTCCACCCTCGTCACACCCAGTGCAAATCTTAACATCTTTAACTCTGCCACAATCAGCTGTAACTACTGCCTTTTTGTCAATGCCACTGTCTCCAACCCATCTAACATAGCTGGTCTCACTACCCTCTTGTAGACCTTCCCTTTCACTCTTACTGGTATCGTCTGTCACAAATCACTCCTGACACTCATCTCCACTCACTCCATCCTGCCTGTACTCTCTTCTTCACCTCTCTCTCACACTCACCATTACTCTGAACTATTGATACCAAGTATTTAAACTCACCACCTTCGCCACCTCTACATAATTCTGTATAATGCTTTGTGGTTCATGTTTCCAGTACTTGTCAGCTACTTTTGTATTGTAGTGTTTGCACAAGCCCCAGTGCAACAGTCTTGCCATTTTATTGTACCTTTCAGTGTACAGACCCTCTGCCATGAGGGCATCACACCCAGTAACAAGATGAGCAACTGTTTCCAATTCTTTCTTATAGAACCTACATCTGTCTGATTCCTTAACATGTTCAAAGGACTTTGTAAACAAACATGCACGTAGTCCATTATCCTTGGCTGACATTATTAACCTTTCATCTTTTGGTTTCATTTCATTAATGATTTACAATGTTGCCTGAGGTACATAACTTATGTTTTTTATGGTTCCTTCCTGAGATAACAGCTTATAAAAGAGTCGAGAGTAGCACTACAGACTGAGGTACTACTGCTAAGGGGAGGGCTAATGTTTGCACAGATTCTTTCCTGAAGCTAGCACAAAAAGCCAGGCCAGAACAATTTCACAAAATTTAAGGGCTACACATAAAACAAAAATACATTTATTTGGCGGTCCAAAAATTAGAAAGGCCCAGCAAGCCAGTGTGTTTGTAGCAATGGAAGCATATGTTTTGCAAGTCAGACCAAAGAGAAAGAAAAATGAAGTGCTTTTCTTGTGTTTGAAGCTGCTTTCAGTTGTGATTTGGTCAAATTACCTTTGCCTGAAGCAAATTCAGAATAGGGAAGGGAATATAGCAGTGATAATTCACCACAGTGCCTGTCGAAATACAAAAAAATCTAATTTACCACATCAATACCCTAGCTGAATCAGCAGCTTTAGGGAGAAATCAGTTTGGTGATCCAAAGCAAGGCATGCCTATCAAAAAATATTTATGTTTTATCAACAGATATGAAAACTTACATGACACATCTTAAAGGTTCATAGGGCATGCTTCAGAATACAACCTTATCTGATGTTTTCAGAGCACTCCGCAAACTCGTCTTTATTTTGCCATCTTAGTTTAACTCCATATATATGTTACTCACCACCCTGACATCCAACTTATCCTAGTTACCTGTACTACTACTAGAATGAGGCTCAGTGAAATCCCTCATCAGCTGTGATCCTAAAATGGATTGTCAAATATGCATCTTATTAGTGATTTAGGATTCATCGAGCCCTGGTGGTAGTGGCAACAGATCCTCCATGGTGGTGGCCACCTCAGGAGATGATATTATATGATGGGTATTTTTATGTACAGTTAGTCAGTTTCCTCCCTTTGGGGGGGTAGTATACAGAGATGTGCATACCATCCCCCCAAAGGGAGGGCATGGAGAGGTGTGCAGACTGGTATACTCGCATGTTCCTCTGTTCACTGTCACTACTTGTGTTTGCTTGGTCACAGCTAGGATGATGAAAGCTTACCTGAAACAGACTTCTTGACCTGCGTCAAGGGTGCAACCATTAGTATTTCAGTAGACTATCTCCTTCAGTGTAGTATTATGGCCACTCTGGCCTCTTCCACCAAGTTGAACCTCTAATGCAGAAGCCACTGACATGGTCAGAAGAAGTCTTTCCCAGGCAGGTGTAAACTCACCTTCACTGATCACAATAACTAAACTATGTGACTGTTTCATAATTGATATTTCCCTCCTATTAAGAACAAACCCTTTCTAGAATCTAGATGGAAATAAACACAATTACAAATAATGTTTGTTGATGAACTAATGAAGAATGAACATAAAAATAAAAAAGAAACAGCAATAAAGGTGTTATGACTAAATACCAATGACTGGGATGGGCAACTCTTTGAGATTTTTTTTTTGGTATTACTGCACGATCTGAGAGAATCAAGAAATATATACATTTTCTCACCAGAATATGAAGATCCGCAGCTGCAGTCTCATATTGATTCTGCCTACTAATGGCATCTCAGAGACTTAGTCCTTAATAGGACCTGCAGGATTATAACTGATAGCCATAACATCATGATATGCATTCAATACTTTACTAAAAATACGGAGTATTCACCGTAACTACTTACTTTAGCAGATTGCAAATTGCTCTAGATAATAATACATACTGACCACTTAAATTCTTGCAGGTTTAATCTTGCATCTTTGTTAATCATTTCAAATGACTTTTGGAAACTATGATTTCTCTGAGTTAAACCTTGACACTCGAACTTTAACAGCTGAAAGCCTAACAATTATTACTCATCTAAATACGATCAGTAGTTTAATGAGATGTTATCAGGCAGACTTTTAATTGCTGGAATTATGTTCATTGTAAGCAAAAAATGTCTTGAAAAAGACAAATGAGCTTAGCCTATAAAAAAGTTGACATAAGTGCTTCTTTATCAATGAATACAAAACAAGTCACCAGCAACAGACAAGACCACAACCTCCAGAATAAAACAGCTGTTTTTTATGTTTATGAGTCACTTGCATGAATATAAAAACAATAAAAATGTCTGAAGCCCATCACAAACAATGTGTTTAAGGACAAGCAACAGGAAAAGGAGTCAATAATGGAAAAATCAGTACTTAATATTTCACTGCACATAATGTCAAACAATAAAAGATTGCTCACTCATCACCAGATTTGCATTAAGATCAAGTAATCTAGGTCTTCTCAAAATAAACACCTAGCAATAACAATGGAATCTGCATTAATGTCGCTAAGACTCGTATAAGAAAATTCTGAGCTATAGCCTATTTACTGACTGCATAAATCAGAATTAAGCTACATGTCATAGGATCATATACAACAGATCCACTTTCTTGTCACTATAAGTAAAATCTATACTGTTTACCAGCCCTTATAGGATAAGATCAGTAATTAATGTATTTGATACTCTGCCTAGAGTAAAGTATGCTGTGGGTCCAGTAACACGCTTTCTGTATATCTATTTTACAATGGTTCTGCTAGATACAATGAGAAGCAAGTGAAGTGTGTGGTCCTATTTCCAAAAGTGATTCTGTTTTCTTGCTAAATGCAGTGCATTCGGAATGTGCTTATATGAACTCACAGATACTAAAATTTTCAGTTTATACTGAGTAATTTTAGATGTGTCACTTAAGGTAGACAGAATTTGCAGCTGAACCACCTTGAGTTCACCTCTATTACAAAATTTAATATGAAGGTTTTCTAGCATCCTAATATACTATGTCACATGGATTTCTGTTTCTGTAATTGTAAAGAATACTTTTTTACAGCAAAAATGTAACATACATACTCACTGTTATGCAGTTCACCAGTACAAGTCTCAAAATACAGGACACATACAGATGTTGATTTCTGGATAAAATGTTGGTATTTGTTTAAAGCACCAGCTATCAATGAGCTATCAGTAATAATAACATGACCATAGAACAAAATTATTACTAAAATAAATATGCACATAATTTAGTCCATAAACATCTCTACATGTATAGAATATATCACACACTAACAATTAGTTAAAGAAAAAGTCAAACTAGACTAGCAGTCTGTTAAATTCCTTGGTTGGTGATTAAACTCTATGAATGGTGACGGCTGCTCATGGGGTCACTATAGAAGTTAGGTGTGACTCATAAGCATGGATGGATGGAGCCCTCAGCTGTTCCACTACATTCATTATAAGCTACTCAAGCTGCTCCAGAACTGCATGCTTTGTATTTACATATACAACATCCTTTATTATTTTGTATCATTGCATAGCCATGTCTAGACTGTACTGAATATGATGGACTGCACAGGAATTACCATTCCATTATAATCTCCAAAACCACAAAGCAGCGCCCACACACAGCAAACATTTTTTAATAGGAAGTGTAGGATATGGCTGAAAATACAGCATAGATGTTTGTGAAACTCTGCATTTTCTAGTACGAGTTCATTGAGTTGCATATTAGTAGTAGCCTTAAAGTCTTTCAACAAGACAGCAGTTAAAGGATATGTGCAACCAGGATAGAAGGATGCTTAATACTCATGTAGGCATGATGAATATTTAGAAAGAATTCCTCTTCAGGAAGATGATTTTATTTAGGTAGCTTAATATATATCAGTTCCATCTCTTAGCACATTCTGCCAGCCTCTATGTATACATGCTTTGTAAATGGCATTCATTCTTCATACATTTCTTTTTTCTTTGATACAACACATCACTTAGGTTGGTAATCTGCTGGACAACTCAAACATTCTTCCTATTGAGTCATTTAGCTCACTTTGGTCAGCAGCTCAGCACTATTCTCGTTGTGTGCGGCAATTTTGGCTACAACACATTCTAGCTTTCAATTTGTTGTCACTTTCGCTCCAAGCAATGGCTACTTTAAAGGCTCCAACTTAGGACCTCCACCATCTCCAGGAGTTGAGGAAAGTTTACACAATTACATGTCTGATTTTATGCAGGGAATAACATCTGAATCAGTAATACAAAGGGAAGAATCCACACTCTAAGCAGCTATGATTGCTGCAAAATTAATATATTCCTAAATAAGGTTATTAGTAAATCAGTAATGTTTGTTGTATATGAGGCAGAAGTCAGAATAAATTACCTTCTCCCTTTGTAGACTATCTGCCACAAGTCCCTGTAGACATTCCATGGACTGTAACTGAGATGCTCAGACTAACAGAAATGAAAGGGTGACTGTAAATGGGATGTATATTTAAGGTATGAAGTTATGATATCTCAAAGTATTCTTTCCACACTGAGATACAGGTTGGGTGGGTGGGGGAAGTAGGTGCCCCCTACAAAAAGGATTTTACAGGTCTACCAGCAAGTTCTGGAATTTGTATTTTTGTTTTGATTGGCAGTTTATTATTTGAAGTCTTAGGACTTGCAGGATTAGGATGATTCTTATGGTTTTGGGGTTGGGATAATGGTTAAGGAGTTTACCTCATGAACATAAGGTACAAGGTTTGATTCTTACCTTTAGGATAAGAAATGTGGTTAGGTTTAAAATGGCCCATAAGGGAAGATAGCCTATTATGAACTATAGATTATTACTAGACTAACAACCACTAGGGCTCTGACAAGCCTAGCTGTACACCCCAAACCATTTGAGTCCCAAGTATCATATCATCATCAATGTTAGTAGGCAGGTAACTAAGGATTTGTGGAGGGGCTGGTAGTTGGGACAATGCTTTTCTTATTGACAGCCTCTGTCCATAAGGGACATGGGGGCCAGACCATGGGTAAATGTACAATTTCCCATCCAATTGTCAAGTTTTTGTTTGAATAGGGTCAGTGGTGATCTCTGTTTTACATGGATGGGGAGCCTATTCTTTAGTGCAGGATACTTTGAGACACATATGTGTCACTCCATCACATTCTGTTTATGTCTGTTATCCCTGAATCTAGTATTTCTGGTGGTTTGTTTCGTGCATGTTCAGTAGATCCATCAGGTCTAGTCTGAGGAAACCCTGTTAGCCAGGCAAAGATCCCCCCTTAGCAGCCTGTAGGAGACTAAATACAGAGACAGATCCTTTAGGTGATCAGTGTAGGACATAGTGTCTGTGTCCTAAATTCTTCTGGTGAGAAACCTTTGTGGGTGTTCCAACTCTTGCAAATGTCTTGTTAGATACACGCCAAAGGGGGCATTGTATTCAATGGCAGATCTGATAAGGGCTGAGTAGAGTGCACCATAACTTCCTTGGACCTGGATTGACATAGTCTTACCTATAAGTTGGGCATCATAGAATTACTTTTTTATTATCTTAGCAACATGTTGGTCAAAGGCTAGATTGCTGTCTTAGCTGTCTACATATATTCCCAGATTCCTTACTACTGGGTCGACTCAGGGATATTTTATCAATGGAATAATTAACTTATACTGACAGTTTTCCAAATGGCATTACAATGCATTTTTTGGCATTGCGTTTTAGGTCATGACTTTGGCACCAGTCATTTGACTGTGTTAAACCCACTTACAAGATTTTTTGTGTCTTGTTGGGAAACTATAATAGCTAACAATTTACAGTGATCTGTGACCTTGGTGAGGTGGTCTCACTGATCCTTACTTCTTGGGTCCTGTCTGTGAGCATGCCGGCAATCCAGTGAGCTATGTAAGGGTTTACACCTAGCTCATAGAGCCTGGCAACAATGCCTGAGTGGGATATTGTATCAAATGCCTTATCCAGATCAAGATACATAGTATGCTCTGTTTTACCTTTGTTCATTGCCTTGGTGACTCTCTCAAAGAAGCCTACCAGGTTAAATAGGCATGACTTCCACTTAACAAAACCAAACTATGATGGGTTCAGTGCTGGTACATTGCTAATTCCCTTGTTTATCATTTTCATGATAATTTGTTCCATAGATTTGTATGTTTGGCTTGTTAGACTGATGGATCTGTAGTTCCCTGGGTTGGTTGATGGTCCACCCTTGTGGAGGAGGAAGATTGTTGTGATCCTCCATTCACTTGGAATGTAGCCTGTTTCAAGGCTGTAGTTGAAGAGTGCCTCAAGTGGTTCTAATAGGTCATGTTTTAGACTGTTCAAGAGGCAACCAGAGATGTTGTTGAGACTCATTGAGGTGGTGTTCTTGGTTTTAGCGAGTGCTGCCAACACCTGGTCCTTGCTGATAGCTGAGGGAAGTGTGTGGAAGGGGATTTCATCTGGTGGAGCTAGGGCAAGTTGGGGGTGAAGTCTGAGATGAATTTATCAGCCAGTGGGTTTGCTATGTCACACTAATTGGTGTAAGTGGTGTCATTCACCACCAGTTCAGCACACTGTTGTGTGTTATCTCTAAAGTTTTGGATGTAGCTGAAGAAAGCCTTCTAATTTTCCCTTAGCCTGTGAGGCTATCCTGACATCATGGTTGGCCTTGTTGGCTTAATTAGACCTCTTAGTTTCTTGTTTTGTTGCATAAGAGAGCACTTGCCTTTAATGGAGTTGCTTTTTCTGATTTTGGCCATAAGTTTTCTTCTTTTACTTTATACCCTGTTTAAGTGAGGATTCCACTTGGATTTGTGTTTATTGTTTGCTCTGGGTTTATTTCTGGTAGGTACAGAAGTTTCTATGCAGCCATTCATATGTTTATATAGTCACTCTGTGAATAATTCTGAATATGTAGCTGTGGTCTTGGGGTTAGAGGAGCCTTGAATTTTGACAAACTGTCACTTAATAGGATGTAGTTTGCCTTTGAATAGTTCCTATCTGTTAATGTTTTAGCTGTATTTTCTGGGTAGATTTTTACTTCAAATGAGACTGTTCTGTGATCTGACCTCACTATTGAGGACTTGACAACACTTTCCCATGTTGGTGAGTACCAGATTCAATACGTTTGCTACTCTGTTTGGAGTGCACACTATCTGTTCCAGGGATTTTGTGTTAGTAAAGTCCAGGAAGCACTGTGCCTCTGAGTTTGAGATGGTGCACATTTCCCAGTTTAAATAGGATATTTGGTTGGATGGTGAGTGCCTCTAGTAGGTTTAAGTAAGTGTTTTAAGACTCTAAGACCATAGATGGTGACCTGTAGATAGCCATGATATGGTAAGGGACCTTACATATGGTGACTAAGACGTGGATGAGCTCCATGGTATAATCTTGTTTAACCAATTTGGAGGTATATTTGCTGCTAACAGAGATCAAGACCCCTCCACCTTTGGCCCCAGTCTGTGCTGTTGTTGGTCTCCATGTGTGAAAGGCACTGTAACCTTGCACTTCTGGAGTACTTTCTATGACTTTAAAAAAAATCTTAGTCATGACACAGATGTCAAAATTCTCCAGAGTGAGAGGAGCTTGAAGAAGTGGAGTTTTTAATTTAGGCTTTGAGCATTGAGAAGTAACACGTTAAGGTTCCTTGTAGACTTTTTCACTATGTTGGTATTTTTGTCTTTTGGCATTGTCTAAAAAAGGGAATGAATAAAGTTTTAGCAAATATCCAAAAGCGTACAAGAGACAGGTGCAACCCATCCCTGAAAAAGCAACATGGTCTTTTGACCATGTTCTCCTATGTTGACAGATACTGGACCCCCCGGACTGACACCAGAAACTAAGCCAGTTATTAAAATCAATCATTTATGTTCATACTGTGGCATCATCCTTGGTGAAGTTAGAATGCTGCTTAATGCAAAGCTCATACATATCAGTGACATATATTCTGACAGATCAATTAGGTCTCGTATCATATAGTCCAGTGAGGTATGTTTCAGGTCATTTATACCTACATGGACTATGATAGAATCATACTGGTACCTGGGGTGCAGTAACTTGAGTGTATGCATGATAGTGTAGATCCTGGCACTTGAGAGGCAATTAAGTGTTATTTTCCCATTGTCCAGCCTGGTGAGTGGGGCACCTGTGTGTTGCACAATGGAGTCCCCAATGACAAAAGCATTAGATAAAGTGTATTCTTGCTTTATGGGCTTTGTACTTGGGAGAACATTAGGTTTAGGCTTATGTGAGATGTTTGATATTGTTTTTGGTGTGTGCTTTAGTAATTGCTGAGGAACAGTTGTGCTATTAGGTGTCTTTGAGATTTGGGAGGGTTTCTTTTAAGTGCCTTGGCATAGGACAAGCTGTGTGTGTGGTGAATGGTATGCGTGAGGGATGTAATGTGGATATTCCTGACAACCTAGTCTGTATGTGAAATTTTTGCCTCCAAAGGAGTTGTGTATTTACATCTCTCACATACCGTGTTATTTTCTTTAACGATTAGCTGATTGTTTGAGAACATGAGACAATTGCTACATTGCTTTGGGATGCCCAAATCTACCAAGTTGACCACAGAGACATTTGGAAATTGCATATCCTTGTTGTCTGGTCCTGTAATAGGGTTGTCTGATAGGATTTAAGCTCGAGTTTTAACAGGGGTCTCAGAGTAGTTTCTGGGGTTAAGGTCAGATTTAATCCTAACTTTATAGGTACATTTTACTGTCTAGACACTTGCTACTATACAGGGCACTGCTGACTACCATGACCCAGTGGGCAGCTCAGCACAGAGAAAAAAGCTTGAAAACACACTCCTATGTCCTCCATTGAATAAATAACCACACACTGAGATTTCTGCAGTGTCTCCCAACTCACAGAGAGACCAGGTAAACAGCTTCTGCTACAATCCTGGAATTTCCTAATGTAAAAGCACAGCAAAAGCAGCTCAAGTGCAGATTAAACAACAAACAGTTACCAAACAACAAGGTCTCTGGCTAATTAACCCTTCTGCAAAGAGATTTGGAGGCACGCAGAATAGAAAAGCCAACAAACAGAGAAATTACTATTTTTGACGTAAAATGAAATAAATGCTTTAAAATGTTCAAAAATAACAATGATCACATATAAAGCAAGGACAGGTGCAGTTAATGATGAAAATATTGTTATCTTAGCTTGGCTGCTTTTGGATGCAGTTGAAACACTAGAAAAGTGTTGCAAAGTTTACTGTAAGTGAACAAAGATCCTTGCAACTTGCCTGATTTATAGTAGAGAAAAAAATCTTGTAAACTGGCTCCTATGCTCAATAGCCAATGAACAACCACAATTTGATCTTCATCCAGTGCTTCCCAACTCAGAGAGCCCAGGTGAACACCTTCTGCCACAAGACGTCTGACCCTGGAAACTGATAATGTAAAAGCACAGCAAAAACAGCTCTCAAGTGCAGATTAAACTACCCAACGACCAGTCTCAGGCTAATGTGTCTTCTGTAAAGAGATTTGGAGGCACACAGACGTTTTATTTATTGACATTTGCTGACCAGGAATGTCCAATCAAAGATCCATTTTCAGTGGAGGCCCAGGGAGAAAAGCTCCAAGATATAGTGTTTCATTATAAACAAAGTTAGTAAAAACAAATTTAAACAGTTATAAGATTTTTACATAGACAACAAAAGATTTGTATTACATGGACAACAGATTACAACACTAAAGCAGCCAACAAACATAGAAATCCTATTTTTGTCACAAAATTAAATAAATGCTTTAAAAATGGTCAGAAACAGTAGTGATCACTGTGTAAAGCAAGTACAAGTGCAGTAAATCAAGAAAATATTCTTAGCTTGGATGGCTCGATGCATTTGCAACCCTAGAAAAACATTGCAAAGTACTCTGTAAGTGATATGGAACCAATTTCCTTCACTAAATGGTTAAACTTACAGTCATAAATGGAGATAAAGTCAAATGAAACGTATCCAATATTTAAGAAAGAAGATCTTTAGCAGCTAGTCAGTCAACCATCTCCACATTCCTGAGCTGCCATCATATGCAGATACCCCAAACTTTAGTTTTCAGAAAGAAGTACAAATCTTTTAATTAGTTCTTTTTTCCTATATCAGGCCGCCTTGCTCCCTATATCCATCTAACTGCTATAGTGGTTCCTCTCCCTACAATTACAGGATTTGTCCACTAGGTGGCAGTGTCTACCCATCTATAACCTCTCTTCCCTCACTCCTTCTCACTCACTATAATATAACACATTAATAGTCATTTCTCTCTAACTGCTTAGTAACAGTCCTACCCACCTCTGAAATCTGTCTTCTCCTTTCCCTTAGTACAGTACCCCAAGCATCCCTTTAACCACCTTGCTTACCTCCCTCTGTACTTACCTTCACCAGACTGTCTTTCACACTGCCCTGCTGCCTTCTTTCCTTGGGTCTACTCGCTCCATTCGCCCTGCGGGCTCACTCCGCTCCCCTACCCTACCCCCAATTCCCACCCACCATCAGTGCTTCTTAATTTATTGTAACTATACACCCCCTCCCCTTCTTCCCTACCAACCAACACACATCTCCTCACCAGCCCCTCCCCTCCAATCATCCAATACTATCTCTCTCCCTCCCCCATCCCAAACATCAAGGTACATCATTCTCTTCTAAATCCCTCCCTCTTACACTCACATACATACCCTACATCCAACTACTTCCTCACTCCCTCACTCCTTCACTCACATACCCACCTCCCATTTCTTCCTGTAATCCTATACCATACCATGCTTCATCAAACCCTTCTCATCCCCACCCTCTGCCTACTACTTCTAATTCCTCTACACCATGCTACCTCTTATTCCTCTCTCAAACTATCCCTTTCAATCCTATACCCTCCTCACCCTACCATCACCCTCAATAACCTTCATCCCTTTACCTTAACTCACTTCCACAAAATATCTCCCAACCTAATCCAACCACACCCACTTCTCTGCTTCAAATTAAAACATTCTACATCTATGAAACATCATATTCCTAAATCATTAACATTCCTCACACTAAACTCCAAAAGTAAACTCAAACCCCTGAACTCATTCCCCTTCAACCACCTATGCCTAGCAGGTGACATACACCCCAACCCAGGACCCACTACAATCAACACTCCAACTCCCCCTATTACCACCCATATTTCCAACTCTAAATATCTTAAACTCCTAACCATCAATGCCCAGAGTCTAAAAAGCAAAATAGGCCACTTTCAGGCTTGGCTATACCATGCCCAACCTGTAATAGTAGCCATGTCAGAGACATGGCTAAACCCAATATGTCTGACTCAGAAATCCTACCTCTTGGATTTCAAGCTCTTAGACATGACAGCCTAAAAAAAGGGAGGAGGAGTGGCCCTTATCTACTCCAGCCTACTCTCCATCACCCCCTACCAAAATCCAATTCTGCAGTTCAACAATGCTGAACTAGTCATAGGAACCCTTAAACTTAATAATCATAAAAACATTTGTGTCAAATAATACTCCTGAGGAAATTCTTCAATGGGCCTCAACCAACATCAAGTCTGAGACATACATCCTAGGAGATGTAAACATCGACTGGAACAATATTACTGCCAAAAATCCCACCATATCCATCAATCTATATAACTTCTCCCAACTTACTAATGCCATAACCAGACCCAATAAAAATAATCCCCCAGGCTCCATATTGGACTGGATCTTTGTCTCTCACCCAAATAACATCAACCACATTGGCACCTTACCAGACTCCATTAGCGATCACTTACCAGCCCTCATCCATAGATCAACTCCCTCCTCTCCTCTCCTACACCAATATATCCATACTTAGAATCTCACAAACTTTAACACCGCAACTTTCTCCAATTCTCTAAAACTTATAAACTGGGACAATCTAAATATCCTTCCTCTAGATAATGCTGTAGAACTCTTCAACTCAACCTTCTTAGATACCCTAAACTCCCAAGCCCCTCCAAGAACAAAACGTATAAAGACCAATTCCACCCCCTGGCTTACTAAGGATACCAAAACTCTCATGCAACAAAGGGACAAGACCTGGAAATTCTATTACTGCGATATGCACCCTGACACCCTTCTTAAATACAAACAACTCCGCAACATAGCCAAAAAACGTATTACACAGGATAAAAGATCATACTATATCAAACTCCAGACTACTCATTCCACAAACCTCAAACAATTCTGGAAATCCATCAACTCTCTTCTCAATCCAGGCACCAAAAACAACCCTTGCCCCGCCACTAACAAATCTGACACAGAAATAGCTACACTGTTCAATTCCTTCTTTACTAACTCCATAGGAGAACTCACCAAAACCTTCCCTAACAACAACTCCTCCCCATCTCAAATCCTCTCCCCAATCTTCCTTCCTTAACTCTCCTCCTACTTTTCTTCTCAAACCCATCCCCACGTCATACATAAAAAAACTTCTCTCTAAACTTAAGCCATGCTCCAATGCCCCTGACAACACCCCCTCTCTCTTTCTAAAACTAGCAGCAG
The DNA here is from genome assembly GCF_019279795.1 of Protopterus annectens. NCBI lineage: Eukaryota > Metazoa > Chordata > Ceratodontiformes > Protopteridae > Protopterus > Protopterus annectens. The sequence continues at coordinate 321,492,049 of NC_056735.1, forward strand.
ACAGCATTGCCATCCCCATTAGTATACTCATCAATAGATCCATACAGGAATCATATTTCCCTAAACTGTGGCATACCACCTTTATCCTACCCCTCCAGAAAGGAGGCAAAAATAATAACTTATCCAACTTCCGACCCATAGCAATTCTATCTCCTATTTCAAAAATTCTTGAGAAATGTATCCACCTCCAGCTAATGCCATTCCTTACAAATAACCAAGTCATCACCCCAACACAACATGAGTTCCATCCTGGCCATAGCACAGTAACAGCTCTTCTTTCATTTCTAGACATAAGAAACCATGCCCGTGACTCTGGCAATCTAGTATCCACAGTCCTCCTCAATCTCTCCAAAACTTTTGATACTGTCTCCAATACCCACCTTATTATTCACCTTTCTAAACTTAACCTCTCATAAAACACCATTACCTGGTTTAGCAGCTACATCTCTGATAGATCCCAGGATGTGAAATGGAAAACTGGCACCTCTGCCTTCCTTCCAACCCCAACCAGGGTACCCCAGGAATCCATACTCAGCCCAATGCTCTTTAATATTTTCATTAATGATTTCCACACATCCATTCCCTACACCAAAATAGTACAATATGCAGATGACTCAACCCTAGTCTGCTCTGACGCCAACCTCCTTGAGCTCCAAACTAAAACTCAAACTGCTTTCTCAACTACTGAGAACTGGATGCTTCAAAATCATTTCTCCCTAAATTTCAACAAATTGAAAATCCTACCATTCATCCCATCAAAATCTATCCCTCTCAACAAAACCTCCTTCAAAATTATCAGCCATGCTAACTCCACTATAGAAATTGTTCCTTTTGCCAAATTATTTGGGGTTACTATTGACAAGCGTCTAAAATTTGATACCCATATTCAACTAAATATTAAGAAAGCCCATCAGAAACGTGGCATGCTGTACAGAAACTCACACTTCCTCTCCCCCTCAACTAAACAGACCCTCGCCTCAACCTACTTACTACCCTCTCCAATGCATGGTGCTCCTTTACTAACCAGCCTATCTTCCTCCATCTCTTCTAAACTGGAAACCTGCTACAACAAAATCTCAAAGTTCGCAACTACATCCAAATACTCTACTCACCACTGGATACCTCTCCACAAGCTGCAATGGCTAGGACTTCCCAACTACCTGGACTACCTCCACCTCTGTACAGCTCACAAGCTAATTTTCAAACCTAATACATGTCCGGCACTTGCAAACATCTTAACCTTCATACACCCCTCACAGACCCCTAAGATCTGCCCACCAAAATCTAATCTCTGTGTACAAACCAAATCGTCCAGCTGGTCAGCTGCTACTATCCTTTACCTTAGCCAAAAAATGGAACTCTTTCCCTCCATCTCTAAGAATCTCTGAAAACTTTGAACTCTTCAAAACCCAGCTCCATTCCTACCTCTCTCGTAGTTGGAAGTGCAATTGCACTCTACCTACCTAACTTCCTTCATACATGGTCACTTTTATCACATTCAAAGTCCCATTTTTTTTCCTTAGTCACCAGGGATTAATCTCATGATAACTACATTCAGATCACTATCTGACATTTCTAACCTATAAACAAATTCTACTCTCTATTACTGATCTCAACCTACAAACATGTAAATATGTATTATATATTGTATACATGTTGCAGTTCAACTGTACTTAGTTTGCTATTTAACACCTACAGTTCAACTGTGCTTAGTTTGCTATTTAACACCTACAAGTTGGTTACTGTACCTTTTGCAACTGTGTATTGTATTTTGTTGTATTTTGAATTATGTATCTTTTACTTTGTACTATGCATTCTGAATTATGTAGTTTTTACTTTGTACTATGGAGCTTTTCTCCCCGGGCCTCCACTGAAAACAGGCTCTTTGAGCCCAGTGGACCTCCCCAGTCACCAAACTGGAAATAAATAAATAAATAAAATAAATTCTGTTTGCTCATTTGTGCCCTCACATTTCCTACCCACTAGTTCACTGATCCAGTAACCAACTTATTCATTCATCTCTCTCTGTTTATGTCTGTCTGTTCATCTCTCTCTCTCTAGTGTATTTACAACATATTTAAATGTCTATTGCAACATATTTATATGCCCATTGTTCACCTCATGTAGACAATTCTTTCTCCTTGTCCATACTAACCTGTCATATAGCTTTAGCTATTTTCTTTCGAACCGCTTCATATACCATCATTTTTTACCTTTCTGATACTTCTTACTTGACTTGTGTGTTTATTTACGAAAGCTAACTCCCCTTCTTTTGTTTACTGACTCATCATTCTGTTCTCTACTCCCTCCTTATTTAAAGTTTAATTTCATCCACTTCACTCTTCTCCATACTTTACCAAAGCTACTTGAAACTTTGCATTTTATCTTTCTAAAACTTGCAATTCAGACATCTTAAGAAATGCTGATAAAGCTAAAAATAATGGGGGGGGGGATAGCCCAAAACCAGTAACAATTTTTAAATACTCTAAAAAGTTAATATTTTGCATTAACCTGCATTTTCCTAACAAAATGTATGAAACTAATGTCAGACATTATTGACTAGCAGTAACCCTTAGTGATTTACCCGATAATCAAAACTTTTGCCTTGGAAAGGACAAAAATATAAAAGCTCTGATTTTGTGTGTTCATTTGTGTCAGAGCTGAGCTGAGCTGGAAAGGTAGCATTTTCCCCTTTTAGAGTCTTAGGTTCAAAGAAAAGGTCAGTAAGAGTGGAGTTAATTGAGCAGACCTTGCTCAACTACTCAATATGATGACATAGACTTTTACCCTCTTCTCTATTACTAATTGGATCATTTTCTTTCCTTCTGTATTTACATGCTATCTTTCCAGTATATACAATTTGGGATCCTGTTATGTAGTGCCATAATTTCTTGTTACTTCAGATTTCTTTTCCTTTCAAAGCTTTCACAACCATTCACCAAACCCTCTAATCCCCAATATTTCTGCATACAAATTTCTCCCAAATGTATTGCTATAGTTTTAAAAAATGTCAGCTGACTTGGCCACGTCATACATTCCTGCAGGTATAATTATATGAAGACTCCCATTCAGGTGCTATTGAAGTTCTGTGGATATTAAGATTCAAAGAATAGCAAAACAACAAATTTGATTGTTGAGAAATATACGTTAATGCTGGGTTTACCTTAGCATAGCATATGCTTCTCTTCCTTAGTTATATATGTAAGTAACAGGATTGTAGGGCACAGCCCCCTATGTCAGGGGATGCAGGAGAGAAAGTGATTGTGTGATAGTTGTATTGTAAAGATGCTTCAGTGGTGTAACAACAAGTGTAAAGATGTGATATCTTTTGTTTGAACCACAGTTTGTTTTTCATACATTTGGGACCCAAAGTTCTGAGCCTTCTATTAATTACCTAGACAAATATTTCTCCTGATTTTTCAAGAGCCATTTCCAGCATAGCCACTACCCACATGAAACATTTGTTATGCTTTCTGCCCTATGCCCCATGCAATTGTGCCTTTATTAATAAAAATGCCAGCCTCATTATTTATTTGTTTCAGAGGTCACATCATTTGCAATTTATCCAGTTTTGTCACTTTCCCCTAATAGCATCAGATGCAATTTTATTAAAATGTCCCTTCACTGGTATAACCACTCATATTACCTAATATATGACAAATGTCCCACACTCTTCTTACAATAGCTATGTGCACTTCCTCTCATATAATCACCGTTCTGTTCTATTGAATATCCTTAAATATTTTGCCTTTTCATACTTATTCTCATAATGTGGTTCTTCATTGCTCATGTTTTTATTGACTTTATACCTAATATTAACCTTTGCTTGACAAACTTTCTTTTCTCATCTTTAAACTGACTTCCATTCATTTTCCAAAACTTCTGTGCTTTTCCTTCCTATTTATCTTGAACTTCTGTCACATAGTCTTTGCATTCCATTCTACATACTTGCCAATAGTGAATGACCCCATCTCTATGGATTTCTTTATTAGTTTATTCTCCAAACTGTCCATTGTAATTTACTGCCTTTCTCCTAAATCAGCCATTTCTTATAACCACTTTATTCTGCTTTCTTGCATCCCTGTTCTTTTACATACAACACATCCCACTCAGTTCACAAATCTATGCACAATACAACTATCACACAATCACCAGATTCCACTCTATCTTATTCTGATCACATTTTCTCTGTAGATACTTTTCACCCCTCCATTAAGATTACAAGTTTCCCCCAAAATCCAACTTTGTCTAAAAATCTTTCTTAACACTAAATCTAAAAAATATTCTATATTCAAATTACTATAAATTAATGCATATTCTACTTGCCTAATTAAAATAGTGGATCTATTTTGTTTAACCAATAGTAAATATATCACAGCCAGTGCACAGTGGGCAGTGTTACTGCCACCATGTAGACTTTTGTGACACATTTAATTCATTGACACCTCAGCTGTAATGTTTGCTCATGAGGTTTGGTTTGTACAACTTAATGTTGAGGCTCTTCCCCCAGAACCTTTGAACCGTACAAATACTACATCTGAGGATGTACCAACACTGAGAAAAGCGATTTAAGTTATCTCCTTTTTTATATGTTGGTGTGCCTTGGAGGTAGCCCCCAAATAAGTACTTCAAAAATGCATTAAACTATTGTTTTCACTTGGAAATGAGTCTAAGTAAAGGACTTGCTTCTTATTTCATATGTATGTACTGTCTAATCGTTCTTACTCACTGTAAACCAGGCAGCAAATATTCCTGAAATAAAAATCTATTTGATTTGAGTCTCTACATGAAAATTAGCATTCTACATCTTTTCCAACATTATTACAGAACTTTGATGATAGTCTTCAGAAAATGTTTAAGAACTGGATTAGGAACAGTACTTTTCTGATGTTCCCCATATTTTCAGGACTACTCAAGTGTATTTTAGGCGAGGAATGGGGCAGGAAAACATTAAGCAGTAAATTGCTGCCATCATGTTGCATTTATAATGGTCATAAAAAATAAACTCTTTTGATTAATAAGTAAATCTTTCAAAAGAAAACTTGGCCACACATGCAGCAACCTCGACAAAGGTGCCTTGTAGAAATATTGCAAGTTCTAGCTTAATCCTAATTATATTACTAATCAGTTTTCTAAACAGTTTGCATTCTTATAAGATGCATTGCGTCTGTGGATTAAAACCCAGCCCAACACTGCACCTAAACCAAGAATTAGCCTGTACTTATAATCTTTTTTATGAATTATTTTATGATATAATTATCTTTAATTAATTTTTATTTATTTTATGATATAATTATCTTTATCAATGTTCTCTTGTTTTATTTTAGTCACAGTTCTGCATTTTTTTATTTAATTTTCGGCAAAGAAAAAGCTTTCATGTACAGACTTTGCAACAATTCATGAGAACAGCCGCTTTGCAACAATTGCTCATAAATTTCTCTGGACACTTTTTTCAAAGCCTTTTACCCCATGAATAACCAGTGAACTTAAAACAATTTGATAGGAGGCAATGGTTTTGATAAACATGTTTCATGTTATGCATTTTATTCATATACTATAAAAAAACTCCTCCGTCAGCTACCTAAATCCAAACAGTGTATGCGTGTGCAAAAAACACCCACCACATCAGTAGAATATAAACTAGAAATTAGATTAGTCCTGAAGATTAAGGCTATGGACTGATAAGCTTCATTCAGTAGTGATGGGTTTGATTCCTTCAGCCTCCATTTACATAGTGTGTGACTCTGAGCAAGTGCCCTAGCCAGCCAGTGCCCCTAATACACACACATTATTATTTATTTATTTATTTATTTATTTACATTTGCTGACTGGGAAAGTCCGACTGGATGCAGGTCCTTTTTCAGCGGCGGCCCGGGGAGAAAAACTCCACAATTAAAATGATTACAAACATAGTTACAGATGAAGAACATAGTACATACAGTAGACAACTAGCATCTGTGCCCTCTAAGATGGCATGTATTCTACAAAGTAAATAGCAGTTATTAACAATTGTTACAGTAAGCAGCGCTAGCGTTGTTGCCTCACAGCAAGAGGTTCTCCCATTCGATTCTCAGCTGGAGTGCGGGGAGTGCCTTCTGTGTGGAGTCTGCATGTCCTCCCCATTGTTGGATGGGCGTTCAAAAGACATGCATAAATGGGCGTGCCTTCGTTGAAGGTTGAACGTTGAGCTGGCACCTCGGCATTTGTCAAAATCTACTGCCAATCATTAATGGACCGGAGTTTCGCTGTGGTGACCCCTAACTGGGAAAAGCCGAAAGACAACAACAACAGTAAGAAGTCACTGCCGTATAATAATTACATAGGCATACAAGCATCAGAGCTTGCTGTAATCAAAGTAGTTAGTGGGGCGGAAGAGAGGTTGAGGGTAGATGGAGTGGGCAATGTTAGAGAGGAGAGTTACATATGCATATAGATCCGACATGTCATCAGTCTCAGTAATCACAATCTAGTGAAGAATGATTAATTGACTGTTTACATCAAGGACAGTAAACACCCCACAAGAGCCACATAAAAGCCTATTGATGAGGTGTTTGTATGTGTGCATGTGTCAGTGTGCACACACATGTGTGAGTGTCAGTGTGTGAGCATGCTAGTGTGTGTGTTATCTATATCTATATATGTATAAATATATATATATATATATATATATATATATATATATATACATATATATATATATATATATATATATATATATACACATATATATATATACACACACACACACACACACACACATATATATATATATATATATATGAATAACACATAAAACCTTACAAAATAAATTCATAAATTCAGTACCACCAAAAAGCAAAGCAATCTGCATCCAAACTTCAAAAAAGTAAGCAAACAATCAAATGATCTACTTCCTCAGATTGTTACCCTCGAGACTAAGGTATAATACCAAACTACCAAGGCCGCACTAACTGAATGAATGTTATACATAAATTGCAGCAACACCAGCAATACTCCTTGTTACTGTAATTCAGTGTGTCTGACAGTAACAGATTTGACAGAACTGGTTGTGAAGAAAACACGTTTCTATTGTTAACAATAGGTTAGAAAAGAAATCAAATAGTTTAGCCATGTTCTTTTATATAATTATTGTTTTACAAAATGCACCTCTTTTTTAAATTTTTTTACATTTTATTTTTTAATTCCATGACATTAGTTTTGCTTTAGTTGTAGTTTTAGTTTTGACCTGTTGTTTGTAATGTAAACTTTCTTAGTAATTAATCATGTAAGTAAACTTTGTATTATGGAGTATTTCTCCCCGGGCCTCCACTGAAAATGGGCTCCCTGAGCCCATTGGACCTCCCCGATCATCAAACTGGAATAAATAAATAAATAAATATGTAAGAGTGGTACAGGATATGTACAACAGTAGTGTGACAGTGGTGAAGTCTGCAGTGGGAGTGACAGATGCATTTAAGGTGGAGGTGGGATTACATCAAGGATCAGCTCTGAGCCCTTTCTTATTTGCAATGGTGATGGACAGGTTGACAGATGAAATCAGACAGGAGGCCCCATGGACTATGTTTGCAGATGACATTGTGATCTGTAGTGAGAGTAGGGACCAGGTTGAGGAGACTCTGGAGAGGTGGAGATATGCTCTAGAGAGGAGAGGAATGAAGGTCAGCAGGACTAAGACAGAATATATGTGTGTAAATGAGAGGGAGAATAGAGGAATGGTGAGGATGCAGGGTGTAGACTTGGCGAAGGTGGATGAGTTTAAGTACTTGGGATCAACAGTTCAGAGTAATGGTGAGTGTGGAAGAGAGGTGAAGAAGAGAGTACAGGCAGGGTGGAATGGGTGGAGAAGAGTGTCAGGAGTGATTTGTGACAGACTGGTACCAGTAAGAGTGAAAGGGAAGGTCTACAAGAGGGTAGTGAGAACAGCTATGTTGTATGGGTTGGAGACGGTGGCACTGACAAAAAGGCAGGAGTCAGAGCTGGACATGGCAGAGTTAAAGATGTTAAGATTTGCACTGGGTTGACAAGGATGGACAGGATTAGGAATCAGTATATTAGAGAGTCAGCTCAGGTTGGACGGTTTGGAGACAAAGTCAGAGAGGCGAGATTGCATTGGTTTGGACATGTGCTGAGGAGGGATGCTGGGTATATTGGGAAAAGGATGCTAAGGATGGAGCTGCCAGGTAAGAGGAAAAGAAGAAGGCCTAAGATAAGGTTTATGGATGTGGTGAGAGAGGACATGCAGGTGGTTGATGTGACAGAGCAAGATGCAGAGGACAGAAAAAAGTGGAAACAGATGATCCGCTGTGGCGACCCCTAATAGGAACAGCTGAAAGAGAAGAAGACATTAGATTTGCTTTAGTTTTTGATGTTTGCTGGGAGTGCTCTTCTCATCTTCCACCATATACTCAGAAGTGCCTCTTGCTGTAGTTCACATGGTGCTATCTGTATTGTTAATATATTAAGTCAGCTTAGAAATTCAGTTTTTATTAACCCAGTTGCTCCTTTGGTTACTGGAGCTATTTGGATGCCCTCATTCCACATTGCTCTAGTTTCTGTTTTCATGTTTTGATATTTTATAACTTTATTTCTTTCAGTATGTAAGTCACTGCAGCTGAAAGTCGTAGCCGATTTGATAATGAGCTTTGTTGTTTTTCCTTTTCTCTCCATTTCACTGTTTAGCTTTCTTGTTTCTATTTTCCTAACTGCTGGTATTGGATGATCTCGTGTCATCATTCCTATTTCATTTCAGTCATTCTTTGTGCTTCATGTTTCCAGTGCATCTCAGTTACCTGTATGTTATAATGTTTCCATAGTTTCTAGTGTAACAACCTTGCCACATTACTGTACTTTTAGTATAAAGACTCTCAGCCACAAAAGTATTACAGCTGGAGAACTAATAATTTATGAACATTTGGCAGAGAATAAAATAAGGATATTTTAATTAAACAAAGAATACATGTGTTTCTTTGTGTGATTCCCTTTGAACTCCTTTCTTCAGTATTTCAACTTCAGTACAAAAAGAACACTTGTATCAGGATATTGTGACAGTAATTTCTTTTTATTAGTAAAACATCCTGGCATATTTGTTGTGTACTTTTCCTTTGTGAGGCTTACAACATTTCTGCCTTTATTAGAAAGCTTAATTACCAGGTCAAGCCTTTATTATAATGGTTGCTCGTCTGCCTTAAAGCTTGTGACTCTGCCTCAGCAAGTTATATTTTACAACCAAATTAGTTATTTTTTGAAACACGTGACTTAATTCTAATACAACAATTCTTAGATAATTAGAAAAATGAGGCATGAGACCTGATTAATCATTCACCAGATAAAATAAGTTAATGCAGCTAGTGTGTCCACATTCTGATGTTTATCAGTCATTTCATCTTAGGGTGCAGTTTATTTACTAGAAGGACAACTTCTTGAGAATATGCAATTGAGTTGCCCTTTTCATGTGTCCCCACTGACCAAGTGTGCATAGTCTTTGGATCCTGATCGATAAAGCACTATGATAGCAAAGGAAATTTTATAAACCTCTCAACTGTACCTATTTTGGAGGTACATATCTATTTATTTCACATGATTTTTTTGAATAAATATATAGATTTTGGAGGTACATTCTTATCTTCAGGCTTGGTTTACCCCTTAACATGATTTTCCACATTCCAATCATTTACAATTTTGAAGGTGTTCAGAACACAGGAAGTCAAACTGCATAACCAACACAATGGAGGTACCAATAATTTAAAGAAAGAGAACTCACGTTATACCTTCTTTTTTCAGATGCAAATATAAACAAAATATTGAAGTAGATTTTTGCAATATCATACACTAAATTCTTCAGATTTGTGTCTCTGCCATCAATGATTTGCTTATATTTTTGTCACTTTCATTTCTTAACGTTATGTTTCTGAATAGTATCCCACAGTGGGAAGTGGGAAGAATTATGTGCTATTTGGTATGTAGATATTATACTAAGCTGTCCTGATTTTTTAGTTGGATGTTGAATGGTATGGGAACAGCTGTCTCCATAGAGACTGGGATGTTTTCCCTTTTTTCCATAAACTCAGAGTGATTTTATATAAGTAGCAAGATTCAGGAGGGGTTGCCCCCCAGCACAAATGCTTATTTTGTACAGCAGAGAATCAACTATCTGAACTAATTGGAACCTAGGGTGGTTTGAATAATGAAACTGTTCGGATAATCAAACATACATTGAAACACATAAAAAACTGCCAAAATCCTGTTTTTTTTCTGCATGCTTTCAACCATTCAGTGATTCCAGTGAACAATAAAGAATATTTTTTCACACACGAGTGGGCTACAAGCTCAAAAAACATGCACAAGTGAATACATATAATATTTACATATTCAGACTTTATGATTTTTCCTACCCAAAAGCTTTGAAAGGCTGCGTTCGAATAATTGACATTTCTGATGATTGATGTTTGGATAATCTACTCTCTACTGTATATTTACAAGCTGTCAATAACTTAGCAGATATGCTGAGGTGTTGATGTCTTGACTCTATGACTTGCCAGTAGATTAGTACTATCAACAGTTTAAACTTCATTATTATATATTGAGCAAGTTAGACCAGACTGTGGCCGCATCTTAACTTGACCATGCTTCTTAAGTTTACTAATTCAACAAGAAATTATCAAATTCATATATAACTGACTCATTTGAATCTCCCAGATAAATTCAGTGATCCATGGTCTGCCCTGGTAAAATTATTTTAAAATTAAGTTTTGACAAAGCTTAAACAAACAATCTTCATCCTGTGTACATTTATTTTGGACACAGAAAAAAATTAAGCCTTCAAATTGAAAAAGTTGCTGCAAAAGTGTCAAGTCCATCTAAATTCTCCATGGAACAAGTTCTCTCAGACCTCTCAATAGCTAAGAATACCTCATCCATGGGTCCTAATAATATACTAGGTTGCCTGATTATTAGTGCAGAATATGGCTTTTCTGAACCCCTACTTAACCACTTTAATCAAAGCTTCTCCACTGATTACATTCCTGAAGACTGGAAATCAGCCATTGTAATGCCATTACACAAAGGTGGCACAATGAATGACCCTTGTAACTTAAAGACCAATAAGGCTTACTGGCTTCACATGTTATGCTATGAAACATATTATCAAAGACCCCATTAATTTGGATATTGAAAATCTCTTAACCCTGAACCCTCATCACTTCGGCTTTGTGAAAGGAAGGTTGTGCCTCTTTAACCTCATTAATTTCTTTGAAAAAGTAACTGAAGTAGTGCATAGTGGTTATGCAGTGAATACAGCATATCTTGACTTGACCAAGACCTTTGGCACCATTCTTCATGCAGGTGTTACTAACAGATGAGCTAATATAAATGTAAATCCCTATGTTGTTAGGTGGATAGCTAAATGGTTGTCTGACAAAACCCATGTAGTTAAAGTTACAGGTGCTACTTCAAAAAGAAACAACATTATCAATAGTATATCACAGAATTTAGAGATAGGTCCTCTCTATTTTTCATCTGTTTCTTAGACCTTCAGGCTAACACCCCTACCTATGGTTATCTAAGTTTGCAGATAGCTATAAACTTGGTGTTATTATTTGATCTTTCTTTGACTCACAATTCCTTTAATATGGGTTAGACAATATTAACAACTGGTGCAAGGGTAATGGTCTCAAATTAAATGTGAAGAAATGTGGCATAGTTCAATTTGGTATGCAAAACATTTTCACATACCATATAGGTGACACACCCTTGGAGTTAGACACTGTCATAAGGGATACAGGTGCACTTGTTAATTCCTTATAAATTGACCATAATGTTACTGAAGTAGTTCAGAAAGCCTATTATCTGGCAGACACCCCCATTAGATCCAAAGAGGTCTTGATTCCCCTTCTCTCTCCAAACATGTCACTCAGCTGAGATTCTGTATAAAAAAGATCAGTGGCCTCAAAATTCTTAGCTATCAAGACAGACTAGCAACCTTCTCTCTGTAGTGTCTCTTATAGACTCCTCCATGGGCATTTGTGCCTAGTCTTTCAAGTTATGGAAGAACCAACTCTCTTTGACCTCTTAATCTTTTGCAGAACAAAAGCTACTTCAGATACCTGGTTAAAGTGACTAAACCTTCATCAACAAATAAATAAGGTACACTAGCACGATAGATTAATATCCCAATATATCCCTCACCTCTGGAACAAACTTCCACTACATGTCAGACAGAGAAAAACCCCTGCCACCTTCAAGGTAAACCTAATTTTACAATGACTGGCCATTAATATTTAAAAGCGAGCACAGTGATTGGCCAGCCCAACCAGAGTGCCCATTGTAAATCCGAAAATATACTAACGTAAAAAGGTCCAGTTGCTCGGACTTTTTCCCCATTAGTATATATCCTAATTTTTTTTTACTTTTCTCCCCAAAAGAAAATGGAAGACCTGAAATGAACAAGGTAGACAATGCAGACAAAAATAACAGGATAATCATGTACGTTCTGTAAAATTAAAGAAACGTACCGGATTATCCTTTTATTTTGTCTGTCCTGGCTCTCCCGAATGTAAAAAGCCTCCAGATTTCTTTTTTTTTTTTTTTTTTTTTTTTTATTTTCAATTAAAAAAAAAAAAAGCAATGGACATCTTCCTTTCTCTGTTGCTACTTCTGCACACCACTGCTGTACTGCATAAGCATGGGAACACAAGTCCCTTACGCATGTGCAGTACATCAGAAATGCCCCAGGATACCAGAAAACTGTGGAAGGGCAGCACGGAGGCATTATACAATAACATTATTTAAGAAAAGTAAGTACTTTTTTTTCTTAAATAATGTCATTGTATAATACCAATAACCCATGGCTGGGTGTGGACAATGCTGGATTTACCTACAGATGGCTTTGTGTGGTCACTCAGGCTTCACCCTTGTGACCAAACCACACCAAACGTGGGCAAATCCAGCATTACCTACACCCAGCTGTGGGTTATTGCTTAAATAATGTATGGGCAGCATCACATTCTCCACTGATCTGTCTTGTTTTGCCCTCCTTGAAACTGGAAGTAACTTTTGAATATAAGCTTTTGGCTATGCATGTAATGGTCTGCAAACTAATTGCCTAGTACTTACTTATGAACATATGACTCTATTTCATATGTGACATACATACCATTAATTTTATCTCTGGAAGCAGGAAATCCCTCTTGTTGATAACAACATCTTTAATGCCCAGATGTCAGGGGCTTCAGTCTCGAAATACATAGTAAAACTGGAGCAACTGTATTTTGAATTTGTACGTCATTCCTTCTTGTTCCTTCATTGATAATGATGAAACCAACAGTGATGTCATCTCTCCAATTTACTGATGTGACAGTCAATCAGGTTTTGGCCTGCTCTGTTATTGCCATCTTGTTGTCCTTCCTGGTGTGCTACAGTGCATTTTACAAAATCATGCTGCAACTAACTTCATTCCTAGTGAGGAAATCTTTTTTTTGCAAGAATGTATTTGTTATAAAATTGGATTGCAATGCTCACTTAGTTCATCTTCTCAAAGAAATGCCTGGAATTCAGAAAGATTAGCATCACAAATAACAGTGCTGCAGTGTTTACACTTGCTATAAATAGTCAAGTTCAGTGCTTGTGAGATATAGGTACAGGGAGTTAAAGCAGTCTAAACAAAAAGAGACTTAAGACATATACAACCTCAGAGAAATCTTGTAGAAGGAGAAGGTGCTTAATGCAGGACATTTTCCTTAAGAAAAAACATAATTATTTGAGAACAAATACACCTGGTTCCAAAGTGTCAATCTGTCATCCAAATGTACAGCACATTTCTCCCTGTATCCACAACTTCCAGCTTATTGTCACCATAACTAATAGTGGGATTTAATGCTGGACAGCTGGAGTAGACAATGTGTCAGAAGTGATCTGCTACAGACTATTATCCTCATCCAAGTTTGAATATGTTCCAAGTTTTTACCAAGGGAAATTTACAGTAGATATTTTTCCTGAGGGAAAGAAGGGTAACACTGAGCATTATCTACATATTAGTAATAATAAAAACTAAAAATCTGTGCGCTATTGTAGCACAAATCACAACACACACTCACACACACACACACACACACACACACACACACACACACACACACACACACACACACACACACACACACACACACACACACACACACACACACACACACAAAGGTTGTTTAAACTGACTGCATATATTAACAGATTTCTAAGGAAGTTGAAAGGCATTTCTCCAAAACAGAAGTGGATACAGTAGCCAAAATGCCCATACTGTGGATGACATGTATTTTTTGTTTGTACTAGAATGCTTACTTTTAGCCACAGACAACTAACAGTGGTATCTAATAACCCAGATGTAAACTGCTTTTGATAACTGAGTAACTGAGAAATGGTCAGTGGGACTGCGGGCTCATGATTTTGTTGTTGTGTACATGAAGGTGAATGAAGATATTGCAGAATTCATGTCAAAGCCACTAAGGTAGTGAGATCAAGTGGCAAACAGAGAGTCTAGTATAGTGAAAGAGTGCATAATTTTCAGTTTCTATAACTCAATTGCTACAGCTCTAACTTTAGAAATAACAGACAGAGGCAAGTAAAGCTCTGGTATAGCAGCATGTTAAAAATATAATCACACTAACTTGTGGCATAAACTAAGAGATGATACGCAGAATGCTTCTGATTTAAAGTAATATGCTATAAGCAACAGCTCTCTGTCTCTAGCAATGGGAAATTTATATTCAGGGGACCACATTAGAAATACTTTAGTCTTAATCAAGAACTCAAAGGACTGCACATAAACTTTACCAAAATCAAAAGACATTTTGGGTAAAATCCTTATTCAGAGAAAATATCTAATCTCTAAACATTGAAGGGTGCATAGACTATAAACCACGGATGTGTGGCAATCCAGGCAAATATGCTGGGAAAGAAAACATTATCTGCTCTGTTCAAATGTCAGAACTTGGAATTACACCCATAAAGGAATCTTGGTATTGCTTTTTATGCTATTTTGTATACAGCTGAATATTTGCTAGACATAATTGATGATTATAGTGGATACCCTCTCACTGAACCAATCACTTCTACATATATAAATGCTATCCTCTCAGTCATAGATAAAGCAATCTCTTTATTTGGAATTCTAAAATTTTAGCAAGTTATATTAGCCTCTACCATTAAACAAACAAATTTATTGGCCTTGTCAAACACATAGGGTTTAAACACAGAAAAATAACATATTCGACCACTAAGAAAGGGCTTGGTTTTGTTTACTTTAGGGAAGGCAGACAAAATACATTTATCAAATGAATACTTTGGAAATTGGGTATGTTTTGAAAACTGATTTAATACAACATTCCTTTTTTACTATTTGCAGCAACATTCTTAATGACTATGTCATTAGAAATTCTAACACCAGAAGGAAAACAAAATGAAGGAATATGCAGACAGATCTAAAAATTGCACATAGTATAATTTTAAAAAGGAAGCTTTTGTACTGAGCAAACACATAAGATCCAAAGAGCATAGCCACAATTTTGCCCACTAAGCCTTACTGCATTACATATAGCATAGAGTAAAGACTCAATGCTGACCGCTTCTAGAAATGGACATAATGTTATACAACACTGTATATTTTTAGAAAACGTTCAACGGCTACAGGCTGAGTCAGTTAGATTTTGAATGTGGGCATAGTCCTGATGAATCTGTGAGTGATGATGTCAGTTTTAGAGTTTTTTTCTCACTTCCCATTCCAATTTTAAGACATTAACTCAAAAAACACACCTCCACCTTCACAATCAAGCTCAGTGTAGGTGCTTTCAGAAAGATATGTAACCTAAATTGTATTAACCCCTACACCTCTCTAAGCTTTTCATTCACCTCCAAGTCTTTCCCAAAATGTGTAAACTATTTATGTATATACTTATTTTTTGTGTGGATTTTTATTAAAGTTCCCCAGTGTGTAGTGGTTGTAAATACTTACATTAATGTATGTACTTTTTCCTCACTGTATTTTATTTTCTTAGCATTGTCCATTCAGATCAGTGCACTACCTTGTAAACAAATAGATACATTTTCAATAAGTGTGAAAAGAAACCTTTTTGTTTAAAATACGGTGTTTTCTATTGAAAATAAAAATTAAAAACATCTGTCATGTATTATTGAAAATGTCTCATTGCTATTAGGTAGTCATTTTATGCCTAATTTGTTTCAGTTGATCTGGTTTAACTGCCATAAATATTCATCTGATGCTAATATACCTCTTGTAAGCATGTTATACATAACTAGTTTCACAGCTGATTGAAAAGCTATTTTGCTCTGCATTTAAAATGTTTCACAGTTGATATGGTAACTAAATTGCTAAGAATGCTTAAATAAATACTTGTGTCTGGAATCTGGACAATAATTGGTGTAACAGAGACATAGAAGTAGTACACCAAATTGTAGATAATTCATTTTATTACTGTAAGAAAAAAAAAGTAAATTTTAATACTCTAATTTTTACGCAAGAAACCCTAACCCCTAGTTCCAGCATCATCTCGGGGTGAAGTATAATAATAGCCCTTCAGCCACTGTGAGCAACCATAGTGACTCACAGAGATTTCCCTAAAGGGTTTCCCAGGATTTCAAACTGGATTCATTACAGTGAGATGAACATTAAGCATTACAAATTCTGAATGCTGACTGGCTGATATAACCATGACCCTTGAAAAACTTGCAGCACCTCAATTGAGAAAAACCTTGAGTGTTCCTGAAAGAATGTTGAAACAATCTTGAACACTAAAGCCAGTTGTCATTTGTAACTTGAAGGTGGGAAGTATTTCTTTACTCCAATGTACTAAGTCCCAAAAGAAGGTTACAGCCTTGACTATGGCCAAAGTGACCTGAGTTTGATTAGTGGCTTGGGCAATTAATAGCATAGAAAAGGAGAATGAGTACAACCATTCTTGGGGAGAATTACTGCATGAGTATTTATTTATTTATATTTGTTTAGCGGAGCAGTGCACTGATCTTAATGAACAATTAGCAGGCGCAGCCCGGGTCATGCTCAGGTGCACACCTTACATCCAGGCACCACCACTGCTGTGGATACTGCAGAGACTGCATGCACATGTCCTGGTAGAGTGGCAGTGTAGTTGAGTTGGCTTACACCTGTTTTGTGAAACTAAGGGTCAATCTATTTTGAGACATGCCCATTTTACACCCATCTTCTAGAGTAAGGCATAACACCGTATGCAGGGAATTAAGGCATAGTTAAAAGACCTGATGGTTGTACAGATGACAGCTCATACAAACGTATCTCATCCATATGACAGAGAAGTTTGGTGCACGGTGGGTTGCTCAATGCATAGGAGGCACTAGCAATTAAAAATATTCTTGCAGCCAGAGGACAGCCATTTGTAAATAACTACACAGTGCTACATTTAATACGAACACAAATATGTCTAGTTAATCCCATGCACTGGAAAAATAATAATATACAGAGCGCCCTGGTTCCTACATTACTAACATTGACTGTATGGTCAGAGGGTGGTAGAAAAGAAAAGGGTAAACAATTACATTCAAGAAATGGAAGGAGTAGGAGGGGGACTAGTTGAAGTGTTGCAGGCAATGGAAAGAAAACAATAATAAAGGGTTGGAAGTGGGCTTAGTTTACAGGTGCCTCTAATGAGTAATGAAATGTGTATTTATTTTGCTGTCGTTTGCTGACTGTGACTGTGTAACTCTGCTGATAATCCCACTTCAGTGGTGTTCTGGGGAGAGTAACTCAACATATCCAAATTATTTGCAATTGGAACAGTAACATTCAAATTGCTGTTAATATAATAATGAAAGCATTACAGTTATGTTGCATAATTATACATATTCTATGCAGATTATGCAGCATTATATTTCTCAATAGTTACAAATAGTATCAGGGATTATTAGAATGAAAGTGGAAAGTTGGGGTGGAGCATTTTGAGATGAAGAGGCAGGAAGAAATAACAAACGAACATAGGATAGCAAATATAGAGAGAGGTAGGATAGTATAAGGAAGGTGAAAAATGTAGGATGAAAAATGAAGAAGGTAGGCAATACTATAACTGGGTATATGACAAATGGTAGTGCAGTATGCACTTATGAAATTTGTTTTAAGAGTAAATAGTTTGGATTCTCCCTTAAGTTTTAAATCAGTGATTAATACAGGTCTATGTCGATGTTTAGGCAATTGTTTCAGTTTTTGCAGGAAAAGTTTTAGATTTCTTTCTGTTCTGAGATCAAAAGGAGCTGATTTCCATAATTCTGCTGTCTGGCCCGAGTAAGCTCCATGTTATTTATTCACACAGGGCTACAGATATTAATCTGTAACATCATGATGTACAAGGACAAGGCCCATTAAGGTGTTTCAAACTTACCTCAGTAAAAGATCATTAGTGAGCTGCTAATACACGTAAGCAAGCTTTAACCTGATAAGTGAGTAGAACACTGTCACAGTTAGCTGGAGTGCTTGTCTGGCTTCCTTGCTGTACTCTGCCTGAGTAGTGCTGATCTCTGTATGCATTTTATTTTGAATTAAAAGTTTTTCATTTAAAGTTTTTATCTTTTTCTTATATTACATTTGTTTTGTTTTAAGTTTTCTGTTCTGCTGAAGTTTTAAGAGGTCTTGGCTAGGGTCAGTTAGAAAAATTACGAAAGAATTAATTTGCAAATAGTGAATAACATCAGCTAATTAGTGGGGGGAGCTGGGAAATAGCATTCCTCATTAAGATAGAAATATTTGGAGGTATCTCTATTTAGTTGGAGTACTTGTTTGACTTGCTTGCTGTACTCTACCTGAATATTGCTGATCTCTGTCTGCATTTTATTTTTCCCAGCCACCTGCCCAACTGTTTTTGTATTCTTAAACTTGGTGGCTCTTGAGTTGCCGGCCCCTACTATAAATCTGATTTTGGACACCCCTCTCAGTCCCATCTCATCAGTTCATTCTACTGAGTACGGATAGATCAGATGGGAAGGCCTACCCCTTAGATTTTTAATCTTGAATTATCCTATGGTTCCTCCCTTCCCACTTAACAAAAAAAAACTGCACTTTATTTGGCTGCTTTTACTGTATTTGTGTTTCTTCCTACTTTATAACTTTAGTTTGCTTTTGTTGCTTGTTCTTAAAAGTGATCAATTGCATTTATTCTGCTGCATTTATTATTGCCTGTTAGTAGCCTGATTAGATTGAAATTGTTATTGTAAGCCTCTTAGTTTTGGTTTAAGCACTTGGGCTTCAGGACAGTTATTTTACATTAAGAAGGTTTGTGGTCTAAACTCTTGTGGGAGGAGAGGGTGACCTTTGTCTTCTGCACTGGGAATTGCTGGTTGAAGGCTTATTGTGACTGTTCTAAGTGTCTTTGTTCTGGTTTAAACACTTGGGTTCCAAACCAGCTACTTTACATTAGGAAAATTTGTGGTCTAAACTCTTGTGGCAGGAAAGGATAGTCTATACCCTTCTAAGCTGGGAATTGCTGGTTGAAGGCTTTTTGTGTCTGCTATTCTGAAAGTGTCTTAGCTCTGGTTTAAGCACTTAGGCTCCAAACCAGTTATTTTACATTAGGAAGATTTGTGGTGTAGATTCTTGTGGCAATAGCATGTAGCCTACACCCTTCTAAGCTGGGAATTGCTGGTTAAGGCTTATTATTGTGTCTGTTATTCTAAGTGTCATTGTTCTGGTTTAAGTGCTTGGGATCCAAACTAGATATTTTACATTAAGAAGAATTGTGGTCTAAACTCTTGTGGCAGGGGAGGACAGACTACACTCTTATAAGCTGGGAATTGCTGGTGAAGGCTTTTTGTGCTTGTTACTCTAAGTGTCTTTGTTCTGGTTTAAGTACTTGGGTTTCAGACCAGTTATTTCACACTATGAAGGCTTGTGGTCTACACTCTTGTGGGAGTATTTTACTGAACTGATGCTTTATTTCAACTGTTTTTCTGTTGTAACTGTGATTTTCTGCACTTTGAACTTCTAGTACTTCTGCATTTTATAGCATAGGCTAGATTCAGGCTGGCTGAATCTAGACTTTTTGGTAACATTTGAGCACTAAAACCAGCCTTCTTACATTAAGAAGGCCTTCCTGCACCCTTACAGAAGAAGTGTGCAGCCAAGGACCCATCTGAGTTGGGAATTGTTGGAATAAGGCTCAGTCTTGGGCTTTCCCTTTGATTACTTTGTTTAAAGCATTTAACTTTGCTTGTATTTTAGCATGGTGTTTGCACGGGTTTGCGATCACCTTAGTGAAGCTGCTCAGAGATTGGCAAATTTAGCCAGAAATCTGGAGTGAATCAGAACTAAATCCAAGGCATCCACTGAAATCTGCTGAAAAATAAGTATTTATAAAGCCTAGATTGCACTTTGAGAATAGCATTCTGCTGAATTGTTGTTTTTATTAAATTGTTTTTGCTGTTGTGACTGTGATTTTCTGCACTTTGCATTTCTTATACTTCTGCATTTTATAGCATAGGCTAGATTCAGACTTGTTGAATCTAGACTGGTATCATTTGAACAACAAACCCAGGCATCTTGCATTAAGAAGGCTCCCCTGCACCCTTGTGGCAGAAGTGTGCAGCCTAGGATCCATTTTTGTTGGGGATTGCTGGAATAAGGCTCACTGTTGGATTTTCCCATTGGTTACTTTGTTTCAAAACCTTTTAACTTCACTTTTATTTAAGCCTCACATTTGCACAAAGCTGCTCATCATGCTACAGGGTTTGGCACAGCTGTGTATAGCCATCCATAAAAACAAATACCTATCAAGACAATTTTCCCTAGATATCTGCTAGAGAACCCTTCTAAGCTCTCCTGCTTCACTAAGGGCAACACAGTTGTGCACTGCTGCCCTGCGAGCAACTCAGTTGTGCATTGTGAAGCACTTATGCAGGTTTCTACCCCTAGCCCTCCATAGAATAGCCACTTTTTGTTAGTCTTACAGCAAAACCTGGTCCATCTAGCCCACTCCCCACTAGTTACTACAGTATATACCTGCCATAATGGACGTACAGTTTCCCACCATTTCTCCAGCCAGCCTGATTGACATGGGCATCCTGAGGCAATGTAGCAATTGCCTCATATATACTGCAACAATTACTCCTAAAACAAACAAATACAACATGTGAGAGATGTATCTATACTATGAATTTGGTATCAATTCACTCACATAACAACAAACCAGATATCAAACAGGTTGTCAGCACACGTACTTCACCTCTTGCACACAAGTTCACAACACATAAACCCACATATGCTAAGGTACTTGCTAGAAGCCTACCTAAAGATCATACATCTCCCAAGTGCAAACATACTACACAACCTGCAGACCCAAAAGAATCCACTACAAGTAATAATACACACAACAGTGTCTCAGCCAGTAAGACCCTAAGGCAAAGCACCTCAAAACCAAATGTCTTGGCCATAGATGACTCCATAGTGAGACACACAGCTGTTCCCCTCACCAGGATGGACAAGGAGAAGGTCACGGTCAGCTGCCTGTCAGGTGCCAGAATCTGTCAGATCACACATGTACTCAAGTCTCTCAACAAGTACCGTTATGACTCTGTCATAGTCCATGTTGAAGTGAATGACTTGAGATGTACCTCACTGGACTATATGAAGACAGACATGACTGAGCTCTCAGATTATGTGTCCCAGGCAGGTATGTCCCTAGCCCTAAGCAGCATTCTACCTTCCCCCAGGATGATGCCTCAATATAAACAAAGTCTTCTTTTCCACACTGGTGTGTTTTGGTTAGAAACAAAAAAATGATTGACTTCAACAATTGGCTTAGCTTCTGAGGTCAGTCCAGGGGGATCCAGTATCTGTCAGCCTGGGAAGATATGGTTGACAAATCACACTATTTTGCCAGAGATGGTCTTCACCTGTCGCCTCTTGGCTTTCAGTTACTGGCAAAGGTACTTGCCTCCCCCATAGTGCCTTTTTAGGCAATGTCATAATAACAAAAATCCCAACGTAAGAAAATCCAGTAGAGACAAACTCAAGATTATGATGCTTAATGCTAGGAGTCTAAATAGGAAACTGTACTCACTGTCTCATTGTAAGCAATTCTTACCTTGGAAGATGCCGATGTCTGTGCAGTCACAGAGATGTGGTTCAAATCCAAAGATAGCACCGCCACCATGCAAGGCTACAATGGTTTCCACATGTTCAGACCTCAAAATGAGCATGAAAGAACAAAAGATGTAGGTGTATCCATCTTCATTAAAGACAAATACACCTTAATACTGGTCAAACAGTATGACTCCCTAGATCTACTCCACATCCAACTAAATGCAGGCAAAACCCTCTTCCTTATCATTGTTAGCTATAGGTTCCCCACCATGAACCACAACAGCCACTCTGCCTACCTGGACCTACATGAGTCACTCACTATACAGCCAAACACCATGGTCATGTGTGATTTCAACTATCCTTCCATCGATTGAGAGTCATATATGAGCACAAACACGCTCGCCCTAAGGTTCCTGCACTTTGTTAATACAAATGCTCTGGAACAGATAGTCTGCACCCTCACAAGGGGCTCAAATGTCTTTGACTTAGTACTGACCAACACAGAGGATCTCTGCAATACTCCCTTTGTGTTGCCCTCCCTGGTAAGGTCTGATCATAAATCAGTCTCGTGCGAAGTAACAATCATACCTGACCCCCCCCCATCAACAGCAAAAAGGATGAAACAGTTCTCCAAAGCAAACTATAGCCTCCTAAGTGATGGCATAAATAGTTTAAACCCCCTGCTACCACTGTCAACAATGATTACTATACAGAGGTGTACACAAATGCCCTGTATAAACACCTATACAAATGTACAGACTCGGCTGTACCTGAACAGATCAAAACAAGGTCCTCGCAAAAAAAAACAAGCCACCATTGTGGACATCAAGCATACAGAGGTTATACAACAAAAGGAAGAAACTAAAGTCTAAGAACAAGAGGGAACTGACTCAGCAGAGGAAGGACACCCTCCACAGCTTGAACAAGCAAATTAGATATCTTGTAAAGTCCTCTAAAGCCAATTATGAAGCTAAACTAGCATCCCTAGCTAAGGATAATCACATGGCATTCTTTAGCTACATCAGAAATCTAAAAGGGAAGGCCCACCTGTGTGCTGAACTAGTAGTGGACGGTACCACTCATACTGAACCTGAGGGCATCGCCAACCTGCTAGCAGTGCGATTTGGTGCAAACCTCACCCTCTTGTCCCCACCAGATATACCCCAAAGCATATCTGTCACCACTCCTCAATCTAGTATCTCCAAAGAGCAGGTCATAACCACACTCTCCATGGCCTAAAACGCAGCCTCTGTAGGACTAGATAACATCCCAGGCTGCCTACTAAATAGTCTAAAACAGGATCTAGTGGAACTACTTTGCACTCTCTTCAACCACAGCCTAAATACTGGCTTTGTCCCAACAGAGTGGAAAACAACAAAAGTAACTCCCTTGCACAAAGGGGGTCCATCAATTGACCCTGGGAACTATAGAATCATAAGCCTAACCAGCCTTATTTGCAAGGCCATGGAGAGAATCATCATGGACCTTATCAACAATTACATAGGTGACCTTCAAACTCTTGACCCAACTCAATTTGGCTTTGTTAAGGGTAGATCATGCTTATTAAACCTGGTGGACTTCTTTGAGAATGCCACCAAAGCACTGGATAAAAGCAAAACAGTACATACAGCCTATCTTGACTTAGCCAAGGCTTTTGACACAATCCCCCACTCAGGCTTCATTGAAAAACTCAGCCAGCTGGGAATTAACTCATATTTCACTAGATGACTAGCCAACTGGCTCACCTACAGAATGAATACAGTCAAAGTTGGGGATTCCACCTCTACAAACAGACCAGTTACCATTGGTGCACCACAAGGATCTGTGCTGGGTCCCCTACTGTTTGGAATCTATTTCTCAGAAGTCAAGGTGAAAATGGATGGTCTGTGGCTTACCATGTTCACTGATGACTGCAAACTGGGTGCAATCACCCCAGTGATGTTGACATACTACTAAAGGGGCTTACACAGACAAACGATTAGTGCCAAAGATATGGACTTACACTAAATGCAAAAAAATGCATCATCATCCCTTTCGGCAAAGGGGAAGTCCCTGCAAATTACAATATTAACAGTACCCCCCCTTAGCTCAAACTCTGTGTTGAGAGATTTGGGAACCCAGGTTGATAGCAACCTTATCTTCGATCACCATGTGTCCATCGTGGTAAGAAAGGCCTTCTATGTTGCACATCTCAAAAGTAAGGGCATCACATCCAGAGCTAAGGATATTATAACTCCCCTGTACTCATCCCTCAAGTCAAGTGAGACAAGATTCACTCACTCTAGGGATCTTAACCTGGTCTGCGACATTAACTGGACTATCACTTAGATGTAATTTAGTGTCCAGAAACCCTTTGGTGCCTTTTAGTTTCTTTTTATAATGTCCCTGCCTTAGATGATTAAGGCCACACCATTTTCCTTTTCAAATCTCATATTGTTTCATAAAGAAATCTGACTCTGCCTTTTGTCTAGGAAGAGACAAAAAGGGATACAAACTGCACTGTGGGATGAAGACAGAGTCTATAAGAAACAAAATAATGTTAATATGGTCAACCCCATGACTACCATATTTAGGGTAAAAGAAATTACAATATAATATAAAACAGTTCTAGGCCGGTTGGCTCACAGCTAAGGGTCTAAGAGTACCCAATCATTTACTGCTGTGTTCATTCAAACTACTGTTGTTTTTTAAGAGTTTCATCACATATAGCAACATAGATAACTGAAGAATTTTCATTTCTTGAACTATTTTAACTTCATTTTATCAGTCTGTATTTTCTTTAGCTAAGGTCTTTAAGTCAATATCAGTAATTCCAGTATATAATAGCTCCCATCTGCTTACCATCCTCATCACAGTCTGAGACAGCCCTGAATTAATCCTACATCATCCTTGGCAGATGAGAGATTTATTTTAACAAATTTGGATTTCATTTAACTGTATTAGACTGCTATTTTTGCTTTATTTGCTTAGTTTTGCACTTTAAATCATTTTAAAGTACCACAATATTGTACTGTTTGCTGACTGCTGAGATCTGCACGTTTGAGACGCTTTCCATGCTGTGTTACTATTTAATCTACTGTTTTGTATTTGTTGCTGGTGCTTAATTGTTGCAGTTCTAGACTTTTGGCCCTTTTACAAGGATACTACATTAAGAGGGATTACGTCTGCATTCTAGTTACTGTGGGAGGTAGCCTGATCTGTCTTTGAGCTGGGAATTCCTTAAGTCAGGCTTCAGTGCAATTCATAGCTCTCAATCTTACATCTCCAGAATGTGGAAAACTACCTCTGATAATGTGGAGCAAATGGACAAAATGTGGAACACATACTAACAGTTTACTAACAACTTCAACTAGGAAGCTCATGGGATGGTTAAAATGTGTTATTTTATACTTACATAAAGCTTGTTTGATAAATTAATATGATTCAGGATTATTTACCATGGATATCAGTTAAAAAAAATCTCAGCACTAAATACATGACAGATCCTCTGAATGTGGAACAATTAGGAACATAGACTTTTTAAGAATCAAACCATGGACCATTCCTTGTAAAAAGATACACTTGAGAGGTATGGTGTAATTTTGTGATTGGCCAGAGTGCCATTTTATCTACTTTAGCAGTTTTCTGTGATATTGAGAAGTCAGCTTTTTGTGTTATATAGTTACTAGTAATTTGAATTAAAATGTTCCCTGTAAAAGACAACCACAGAAATCTCTACACAAAGAGTGACTGGCTTTCACACTGAGGACAGCCCTATAAATATAAATAGCCTAGTAGCACATTGTTAATTGCTGTAGTACCATTCAATAGTAAAAAAGCACAAATGTAGGATCTATAGCCATTAATTTATATTTTCTACTATCTCTGTAGCTAGCTTGGTGGATTTAGGCATCCTGAGGCAATGTAGCAATTGTCTCATACTTACTGTCAAGCACTTAATTCTAAAGCAAATTAATATGCTATATGAGAGATGTAGTTATACAATGTCACTGGAGGCAAAGCTCTTACTTAACACCACAAACAACACTAAACAGTAACACACATACTATACTCACTGCACGGAGTATGGACGAGACACATAGATCCACAAATTCCAAAACCTCAACGACTCTAAGATGTATCACTCAAAATAAGTATTCTCAAGAACCTCTACAGCATTCTATTTAGACAACACACAACAAATCATACACCAAGACACATACAAGCCTCACCACAAGGTTCTCAATAGTTAAGCTAGTTAGAGGAGACTCTGTTGTGAGACACACAGGTGCCCCACTCATAGGCTAAGCTAGGACATTGCATTCAGCATTAATGGGGAATCATACATAACCTCAAACATGCAGGCCTGGATATTTCTGGACTTTCTTAACACAAACACTGGAACAGCTAATCTGCACTCTCACCAGGGGTGCAAAAGTCTTAGACCTGATCCTCACAAACATAAAGGAATGATGCACCCCCCCCCCCCAATCGTGTAATATCCTCATTTGTCAGGTTGGGCCACAAAGCTGTCTGAAATAAATATTAAGCCTAGGACCACAGCTAACTATGGAACATTTAAAAACTATTCCAAGGCTAACTACCTCATATTAAATGGCAGTCTATCAAAAATTCAACACCCCAAATCATGTGAATTCAGCTAATTATGCAAAATTATTCACAAAACACACA
The DNA here is from genome assembly GCF_019279795.1 of Protopterus annectens. Taxonomy (NCBI): domain Eukaryota; kingdom Metazoa; phylum Chordata; order Ceratodontiformes; family Protopteridae; genus Protopterus; species Protopterus annectens. Next base: position 321,518,822 of record NC_056735.1, read on the forward strand.
ATCATGTAAATAGCTCCATAGGGCAGGTATACTTTCCCAAAATAAACTTAGGACATCCTCCAAAAACAAGCCACACTAGTAAAATCCCAATATAAATAACATTTACAACAAAAGAAAGAAAGAAAATCATGTCCAAAAACTGGAAGGTAAAAACTCCCACATCAATCTGAACAAGCAACTCAAGGGTCTGATGAAGTCTACTAATGCCAAATTTGAGCCTCCCAAGCTAAGGCCAACCATAAAGCTTTCTTCAGTTATGTCTGCAACCTTAAAGGCAACACCATCCAATGTGCTGAGCTAATGGTGCATGGAACCACCAATATGGAGCCAAAGGCTATAGGAAATCTTCTGGCCTATAAATGTACCTCTAATTTTACCCTACTATCATCCCTTCTCACAGCTTAGGAAATGCCCTTTACCATTTCTCTGTAAACTAGCACTAAGGAGCAGGTCTTCACTACACTGTCTAAGGTCAAGAACATTGCCTTAATGGCCCTTGATAACAATCTAGAATTCTTTTTTTTTTTAATTTCTGCAAGTCTTTTGGGTTTCTATTACCGTGAAGGGAATGAACTCCATTCCTAAGTCAAAGTATGATTAAAGTTTATGAAATTAGCATTGTTTCAATCTTTGATGTTAACCAGAAGTGCTCTTCACAGCACCCGCAATGTGCCCAGTAATGACATCTTCCGCAATTCATATGGAATTACATGTATCGATAACATATCTAAATATGATTGTAGATTATTTTTTACGTTTCTGCCTGCAAATCTTGATATTTTATGACTTTGTGTCTCTCTGTACGCAAGACACTGTAGTCACTGGCTGCAGCAATTTCAATAATCAATGCTACTTTTGTCTTCTTTTCTTGGATCACTATATCTGGTTTTCTCGCATCTATCTTTTGAACTGTTGGTAATTGGTGATCCCATGTGATGTAGGCATAATTTTCTGTGATGTTTTGTGGCTTATGTTTCCAGTGTTTTTCAGCTATTTCATTATTATAATGTTTGCACAATCCCCCAGTGCAACAGTCTTGCCACATTATTATCCCATTCAGTATACAGTCCTTCTGCCATTTGTATGGCACAACCAGCAACAAGGTGTGCAACTGTCTCCAATTCTGATTTTACAAAACCTACATTTGTCTGTTTCTTCCACATGTTCAATGGACTTTGTAAACTAACGTGTATGTAGTCCACTATCTTGGGCCACCAATATTAACCTTTCCTTTTCTGGTTTGAATTCACCTCTCCTTAACCATTTCTGTGTTCATTTCTGATCAACATGAAGTTGTTCCATGAGTTTTCTATACCTACAACTAAATTTATGCATTTTCTACATTTCTTGACCTTCTCATCTGATCCTTCACCTTATACCCTTTCTTTTGTTTTTTGGCACATTCACTTGCTGACTGATTTTTATCTACTTCTGGTTTGATTTCTATTCTCACTTGATGCTGATATGGTTCTGATAGACTAAGCAGGGAAGACATCTTAGATTGATTTTTCTCATGTTTCAAAACTTTCACTATGTTTGGGCCTTGTGAGGTCACCAGATATGTATGCAGTCCCATGATTGCAGATCTATACATGTAATCAATTTCAAGGAGCCCATACCTCCTTTGGAAGGGGGAATATATAGCATCCTTCATGTTTTCCTGTCTAATCTATCCAACATCTTTTGGGGCAAGTCAGTCACTCCAAAACTGTAAGTAAGGACAGGAAGAGCAAATTGGTTTATAGCTTGAACTTTGTTCCCAGATATCAACGCTGTTTTCAAAATTAATTTAAGTTTTCTAAAATATTCCTTTATCAAGTTTTATTCACATCTGTTCATGTTTTATTGTTGATCCTTCATCGATTCCCAAATATTTATACACTCTCTTGATCAAGTTCTTTTGCATCACATTCTTGTCCCAAACTGATATTTTCCTGGTGCTGCAGCTTTCCTGCTTTAAAGGTTGATTTTGCACATTTATCAAGACCAAATAACATTCTTATATTATCTGAAAAAGTTTTGACAACTTGCAGTTGTGCTTACAGTTCCTCATCTGATGAACTATACAGTTTTAAATAATCTACAAAAAGAAGATAAGAAGTCTTTATGCTTTGTTGCTTTCTGGGAGCCAAATTATAGCCATGACCTAATCTGTTAAGCAGATAGCTTAATGGGTTAAGGGCAAGGCAGAACAGCAGCAGTGACTGATAGCCACCCTGGAATATCCCCCTTTGAATTTTTATCCCTGGAATAATAATTTGTCCTTTATCATAGCTTAACTGCAAAGTGGTCTGCCACTGTTTCATGGTCACAGTGATGTAGTTTATTAGTGTACACATCGTACTTATACATTTTTAAGCACAGCACTCTTTTATCCATGATTTTGGGATACTGTCAAATGCTTTTTTATGTAGTCTATCCATGCTTCCCTTTTTTACAATTCTCCACTATGACTTTATTTAACAAAAATTATCCTTTGTTCCATATGACTTTCTTTTATTACCCTTTTGTTCTATTGCTGTAATTGAGTTTTCTTCTAAATGACTATAAACTCTGTCGGCATCAGTTTCAGTATATAGTTTATACATCGTCAGAAGGTAAGTTATTGAACTATCGTTTTTAGGGTCGCTTGCAGGTTCGCTGTTAAGTAGGAGAATTGTTTTCCCTGTTGTTAGCCAGGCTGGTGTCTTTTCGGGGTATGCATAGAAATAGTTCTTATTCATGGCTAAATCTTTATACAAAGATGTTAATACTTTTAGCCAGAAGTTAGGTACTGCATCTGGGCCTAGGGTTTTCCAGTTAGAGGCTTTTCTTAACTTTATTTCAATCTCTCTAGCTGTTACTTCATCCCATTTCATATCCTGTACATTTCAACTTCTTATTCTTGCTTTTACTTCTTCTATCCATTTTGCATCTTTGTTATGTTCCACAGGATCTTCATAGATATTTCTCCAAAATATATCTATTTGTTTTTCTGGTGGTCTTTCAGTTTCTTTTACCTTGTTTCCCAATCCTCTATAAAACTTTTTTGGGTCATCAATAAATTGCTTATTTTGTACCTTTTCTTTATATTTATCTGTGTATCTTCTAAGTTTTTTTCTGCCTGTGCTAATATTTTTACTTTATCATTTGTGACAGTGCATGATAAATCCTGATCCATTATAATACTGCACATTGCTTTTATCATGTATATCTTTCTGAGTATTTTTGTTGATCCGTTCCCTCTTCTATACTCTTCTAACAGTGACACTTCTTGTCTTAATTGCTTTACAGTTTTCTCTGTTCAGTAATTCCATGATGGCTTTCTGCCTCAATAGCATGAAACACTACCTGTCAGGCCTGCTAGAATCTTTGTTTAAAACAACGAAATATACACCAGGATCTTTATTAAATAAAGCTTTCGGGTCTACACCCTTCATCAGTATAACTTAACATATAAAAAATCACCATTTAAATAGGAGAACATAAAGTCACATGCTTCAACCCAACCCACCTAACAATAAAAATTTAAAGCTACAATGAATCAATAAATATATGCAAAGTAGCACATAAAAAATCACATCTATAAAACATATACATTTTTATAAATAAACAATTTTATACTGTTTCATATGAAATCACATGCACCATACTTAAAAATTAATAATTAATAATTAAAACTTAAACTTATAAAACTTCTCTCTGTCTTTTAGCCAGAATGGGCTTTAGACTAACTGAATTATTTAGGCCTGGGGCTACATCAGCTTGAAGTCTAATAATCCATTCTAGTTCTTTCAAAATTCCAATAAATTATTAATGTCACCCTTCCTCAGACCTACCTCTACCTTACAAAGAACCCTAAATCTAAAAGTATGTCCCACACCTTCATCCAATATATGTTTACTTAAGGCATTGGTGGGCAACTTCCTCTTGATTTCAGACCTGTGTTCCACCATTCTCTCCCTCAATTTTTTTATAGTTTTGCCTACATAGAATGAGGTGCAACACACACATGTAGCCAAATATACTACTCCCTCCTCATTACAAGCAGTAATTGTTCTCATGGTAAATGTCTCATTAGTTATAGGATGTGTAAATGTAGCATCACCTGTATAAATATCATTGCAACAAGTACAATTATAGCATTTCACTGTTTTAGCCACCCTTCTGTCATCTCCATTTTTATTCTGAAAATCCTTGTAGCACAATTTCTGCTTCAAAGCTTCAGAGCGCCTATAGGCGAACCTAGGTTTATCACCTACTATAGACCTAATCTAAGGCATAGCCATTAAAATTGCCCAATTCTTCTCAATTATGCTACAAACACTATGAGAATTTAGGTTATAAGTTGTCAAGTACCTAACAGCAATATTATTACCCAACATCACCTGTCTAGTAGCATTATCCTCACTACAGCCTCGTAATATAGGTTTATACCTGGACTCTCTTTCAATAATTACATCTTTAATTACTTTATTTATAAATTCCTTCGAATAACCACTCTTCTCAAACTCCATTGCCATAGCATTTACCTGCTCTTGAAACACTTCATCCTTTGTATTTAATCTACTCATCCTAATAAACTGTGCTTTCAACGTTCCTTTGAAAATATGAGGGGCATGCATGCTGTTTTTATTAACATACCTAAGGGCATCAACATCTTTTCTAAACACCTTGGATTCCAAAATACTAGATTCCTTAAAATTGTTACATCCAAAAATTCATAACACTATCTGAAGTTTCCATCTTGAAACTCAGGAAACTAGTTGAATCATTCAAGTACTGCAAATACAGATCCAAATCCAGCAAAGTACGCTTCCATAACATAAAGCAATCATCTACAAATCTCTTATAGAATGACACATATTTGTTGAACTCAATACTCTTATCTAAAATAACCCTTTTCTCCCATTCATAAAGTACAAGGTTGGCATAGGTGTTGGCTACACCTGTTAATTGAAGGAAAGGTTCACCATCAAAAATAAACACATTATGTAATAAAACAACTTCTAAAAGAGAACAAATAGTCTCAAAGTCACTTCCATTCATTTTAACCTCTTGACACAAAAAGTCACGTATGGCATTAACACCATATTCATTAGGTATTACTGTGAAAAGTGAAGCAATATCCAGGGTAACCAAAATGCAGTTATCCATATTATTAATACACTGCCATTCATATAAGCTATTCAAAAAATCATTTGTATCTTTAAGCACAGTTGTACATACTTTCAAATACTTCCCCAAGATGCCCTGCAGGTATTTCGAAACAGGTTCAGTGACCCAACCTCCACCAGAAACAATAGGCCTCAGGGGGTCACTAATACTTTATGTATCTTGGGTATACCATATATTTGGGGAATTCTTGGGCAAGGAACAGTTAGATAACTAAATAGATCTATACTTATATCATCATTTATTTGAAGGTCATAAATGACCATATTCACTTCACTAATTAATCTTTGCACTTCAACAAAAGAAATCTTTTTAAAAGTGGTGACATTATATAAAAGATCTTTAAACCTCATAAAATAATCATCTCTATCCATCACCACCACTGCTCCCCTTTATCAGCTTGCTTAATTATTATACTAGTACACATTTGCAACTGTCTTAAGGCCATAAATTCAGAGCGTGATATATTATAAACATTCTTACGCACTAAATTGCTCTTATAATACTTCCGTAGTTCACATTCAACAATATTTGAAAATGCATTCAAAATGGGACATAATACTGGCATAAATGTACTCGATCTTTTAAATAAAGATGTATTCAGCATATTATCTTTAAAAATCATTTTGAGACTTATATTAGTACAAAATTTTAAATCAATAATTGCCTTAACTATATCATCCCTAGCATTAGGGATGAATTTCAACTCAGCGAGCAAAGAGAGCTGGGGTTCTGTTAAAACTAGTTTTGAAATATTAACAGTACTTTTATTAAGTCCATTGCTCGAATAGTGGGGTTGTTCAATAATTGCAAACTGTTGTTCCGTATCAATGTCTCCAACAGAACAACTCACATTTTTGCACAAAGTCCCATCATTAAAACCTACAGAGATAAAGTTCTCACCAGCATTAATGAAACAGACTAGCGTTTCGCAGTCTTGTTGTGTAACAAAGGACTGCTCACTTTCCTCTTCATCGACAACGTTTGTTGCTGTTGTTGCTGATGGGTTAAATGGGAGTCCAGCGATTTTACTTGTATAGCAACCTTCTCTGGCTGCTTCAATAAAAAGGAGAGAAGTAATCTCCTTTGTAGAGATTTTTAGTTAACTTCGAGTACATTAGTCGGTGAACTCTCCTTCACTTTGGGCACAGAGTCATTCCATCTACCCTCAAACATCACTACCAGGCGGTGCCTCCTGTAACGTTCTCATTATCATTTAAAGCTACATTCACTTTTCCACAGCAACAGGTTTTGAAGCGGTTCGTTGGTACAGTATTAGGTATAGCACCAGTGCTCACATTATTCGTTGGTTGATCAAACACATCAAGCTGATCTAATGAACCCAGCCTGTTACTAAAATTATTACGATTGTTTTTTGCCACCGATAGTTTTCTATTTGGGACAAATTGTTTAAGTTCTTCTCTGGGCTAAGAGAAGATTCGATTCTGCTTAAAATCATTAATGTCCCTTTGTAATTTATTCTTTTTCCTTTGCTGTAGCTTCATATCCATAGATTGCATACGGGCCAAAAGTTTTGGTATAACTCTAGTGACTCGCTAAAGCCAGGCATATTAATGATGGTATTCTCAAAGTTCTATTTCTTCAATCAACCTGTTCTCAACAGGCTCAAAAATGTGTTCATCAACTTCATATAGTCAGCACTTAATTTTAAATTCAATTGTTGCCATTGCATCAAAAGTTCATTATAGGTATTACCATAAGAGGGCATTTTTAAAATTCTTAGCCCTCTAGGCACTATACCTAATTCAAGATATGCTTGAAAACTTAATCTCTGCCACTGAAGCTGTTTGTAAGTCTGCATCTTCTTCTCTAAAGATGCCAAATGTTCTTTAAATTCTTTAACTTTTATACTTACAACTGTTTGTTCAGGTGTTGTTTCAAGTACCATTTTCAATAACGGATTTCCATTTAGACGTAGAAGACTTTTAACAGTATTAATGCAATCTCTCTTATCACTCTCCATAATAAAATCCAAGAAAAAAGGCCAGGAAAAAGGCTTCAAGATTCAAAGATTCATTGTAGCTTTAAATTTTTATTGTTAGGTGGGTTGGGTTGAAGCATGTGACTTTATGTTCTCCTATTTAAATGGTGATTTTTATATATGTTAAGTTATACTGATGAAGGGTGTAGACCCGAAAGCTTTATTTAATAAAGATCCTGGTGTATATTTCGTTGTTTTATTCAAGCAGTTGCAGTAACACCTATTGCTGAATTTGGTATTTACTTTTGGTGTGTACTGCTAGCACCTGTCTTGTGAGGAGAGCTTCAACCCACCTGTGGTTTTTTGTTTTTTCATTGATCTTCATTGGCCTTTTTCCTGGCCTTTTTTCTTGGATTTTATTATGGAGAGTGATAAGAGAGATTGCATTAATACTGTTAAAGGTCTTCTATGTCTAAATGGAAATCCGTTATTGAAAATGGTACTTGAAACAACACCTGAACAAACAGTTGTAAGTATAAAAGTTAAAGAATTTAAAGAACATTTGGCATCTTCTTTAGAGAAGAAGATGCAGACTTACAAACAGCTTCAGAGGCAGTGATTACATTTTCAAGCATATCTTGAATTAGGTATAGTGCCTAGAGGGCTAAGAATTTTAAAAATGCCCTCTTATGGTAATACCTATAATGAACTTTTGATGCAATGGCAACAATTGAATTTAAAATTAAGTGCTGACTATATGAAGTTGATGAACACATTTTTTGAGCCTGTTGAGAACAGGTTGATTGAAGAAATAGAACTTCTTGAGAATACCATCATTAATATGCCTGGCTTTAGCGAGTCACTAGAGTTATACCAAAACTTTTTGGCCGTATGCAATCTATGGATATGAAGCTACAGCAAAGGAAAAAGAATAAATTACCAAGGGACATTAATGATTTTAAGCAGAATCGAATCTTCTCTTGGCCCAGAAAAGAACTTAAACAATTTGTCCCAAATAGAAAACTATCGGTGGCAAAAAACAATCGTAATAATTTTAGTAACAGGCTGGGTTCATTAGATCAGCTTGATGTGTTTGATCAACCAACGAATAATGTGAGCACTGGTGCTATACCTAATACTGTACCAACGAAATCCGCTTCAAAACCTGTTGCTGTGGAAAAAGTGAATGTAGCTTTAAATGATAATGAGAACGTGCTACAGGAGGCACCGTCTGGTAGTGACGTTGCTGAGGGTAGATGGAATGACTCTGCGTCCCAAAGTGAAGGAGAGTTCGACTAATGTACTCGAGTTAACTAAAAAATCTCTACAAAGGGAGATTACTTCCTTCTCTCCTTTTTTATTGAAGCAGCCAGAGAAGGTTGCTATACAAGTAAAATCGCTGGACTCCCATTTAACCCATCAGCAACAACAGCAACAAACGTTGTCGATGAAGAGGAAAGTGAGCAGTCCTTTGTTACACAACAAGACCGCGAAATGCTAGTCTGTTTCATTAATGCTGGTGAGAACTTTATCTCTGTAGGTTTTAATGATGGGAATTTGTGCAAAAATGTGAGTTGTTCTATTGGAGACATTGATACGGAACAACAGTTTGCAATTATTGAACAACCCCGCTATTCGAGCAATGGACTTAATAAAAGTACTGTTAATATTTCAAAACTAGTTTTAACAGAACCCCAGCTCTCTTTGCTCGCGAAGGGGTTGAAATTCATCCCTAATGCTAGGGATGATATAGTTAAGGCAATTATTGATTTAAAAAATTTTATGCAATATAAGTCTCAAAATGATTTTTAAAGATAATATGCTGAATACATCTTTATTTAAAAGATCGAGTACATTTATGCCAGTATTATGTCCCATTTTGAATGCATTTTCAAATATTGTTGAATGTGAACTACGGAAGTATTATAAGAGCAATTTAGTGCGTAAGAATGTTTATAATATATCATGTTCTGAATTTATGGCCTTAAGACAGTTGCAAATGTGTACTAGTATAATAATTAAGCAAGCTGATAAAGGGAGAGCAGTGGTGGTGATGGATAGAGATGATTATTTTATGAGGTTTAAAGATCTTTTATATAATGTCACCACTTTTAAAAAGATTTCTTTTGTTGAAGTGCAAAGATTAATTAGTGAAGTGAATATGGTCATTTATGACCTTCAAATAAATGATGATATAAGTATAGATCTATTTAATTATCTAACTGTTCCTTGCCCAAGAATTCCCCAAATATATGGTATACCCAAGATACATAAAAGTATTAGTGACCCCGAGGCCTATTGTTTCTGGTGGAGGTTGGGTCACTGAACCTGTTTCAAATACCTGCAGGGCATCTTGGGGAAGTATTTGAAAGTATGTACAACTGTGCTTAAAGATACAAATGATTTTTTGAATAGCTTATATGAATGGCAGTGTATTAATAATATGGATAACTGCATTTTGGTTACCCTGGATATTGCTTCACTTTTCACAGTAATACCTAATGAATATGGTGTTAATGCCATACGTGACTTTTTGTGTCAAGAGGTTAAAATGAATGGAAGAGACATTGAGACTATTTGTTCTCTTTTAGAAGTTGTTTTATTACATAATGTGATTATTTTTGATGGTGAACCTTTCCTTCAATTAACAGGTGTAGCAATGGGTACACCCGTTGCCAACACCTATGCCAACCTTGTACTTTATGAATGGGAGAAAAGGGTTATTTTAGATAAGAGTATTGAGTTCAACAAATATGTGTCATTCTATAAGAGATTTGTAGATGATTGCTTTATGTTATGGAAGGGTACTTTGCTGGATTTGGATCTGTATTTGCAGTACTTGAATGATTCAACTAGTTTCCTGAGTTTCAAGATGGAAACTTCAGATAGTGTTATGAATTTTTTGGATGTAACAATTTTTAAGGAATCTAATATTTTGGAATCCAAGATGTTTAGAAAAGATGTTGATGCCCTTAGGTATGTTAATAAAAACAGCATGCATGCCCCTCATATTTTCAAAGGAACGTTGAAAGCACAGTTTATTAGGCTGAGTAGATTAAATACAAAGGATGAAGTGTTTCAAGAGCAGGTAAATGCTATGGCAATGGAGTTTGAGAAGAGTGGTTATTCGAAGGAATTTATAAATAAAGTAATTAAAGATGTAATTATTGAAAGAGAGTCCAGGTATAAACCTATATTACGAGGCTGTAGTGAGAATAATGCTACTAGACAGGTGATGTTGGGTAATAATATTGCTGTTAGGTACTTGACAACTTATAACCTAAATTCTCATAGTGTTTGTAGCATAATTGAGAAGAATTGGGCAATTTTAATGGCTATGCCTGAGATTAGGTCTATAGTAGGTGATAAACCTAGGTTCGCCTATAGGAGCTCTGAAGCTTTGAAGCAGAAATTGTGCTACAAGGATTTTCAGAATAAAAATGGAGATGACAGAAGGGTGGCTAAAACAGTGAAATGCTATAATTGTACTTGTTGCAATGACATTTATACAGGTGATGCTACATTTACACATCCTATAACTAATGAGACATTTACCATGAGAACAATTACTGCTTGTAATGAGGAGAGAGTAGTATATTTGGCTACCTGTGTGTGTTGCACCTCATTCTATGTAGGCAAAGCTATAAGAAAATTGAGGGAGAGAATGGTGGAACACAGGTCTGAAATCAAGAGGAAGTTGCCCACCAATGCCTTAAGTATACATATATTGGATGAAGGTGTGGGACATACTTTTAGATTTAGGGTTCTTTGTAAGGTAGAGGTAGGTCTGAGGAAGGGTGACATTAATAATTTATTGGAATTGAAAGAACTAGAATGGATTATTAGACTTCAAGCTGATGTAGCCCCAGGCCTAAATAATTCAGTTAGTCTAAAGCCCGTTCTGGCTAAAAGACAGAGAGAAGTTTTATAAGTTTAAGTTTTAATTATTAATTATTAATTTTTAAGTATGGTGCATGTGATTTCATATGAAACAGTATAAAATTGTTTATTTATAAAAATGTATATGTTTTATAGATGTGATTTTTATGTGCTACTTTGCATATATTTATTGATTCATTGTAGCTTTAAATTTTTATTGTTAGGTGGGTTGGGTTGAAGCATGTGACTTTATGTTCTCCTATTTAAATGGTGATTTTTTATATGTTAAGTTATACTGATGAAGGGTGTAGACCCGAAAGCTTTATTTAATAAAGATCCTGGTGTATATTTCGTTGTTTTATTCAAGCAGTTGCAGTAACACCTGTTGCTGAATTTAGAATATTTGTTTAACCAAAGCCTCCAAACAGGCTTCATGCCAAACTAATGGAGAATTGCAATGGTTGTCTTCATGGATCCGGGCAACTAAAGACCCATAAGGTTGACTGGTCTCATTTGCAAGGGCATGGAAAAAGAATTATCATGGCTATGATAAACAACTGTATATGAAATCTACTGACACTGGACTCTACCCAGTTTGGTTTTGTCTAAGGCAGGTCATGCCTACTTAAGCTTGTGGACTTCTCTGAGAAGGCCATGCAGCCTATGGATGAGGGAAAACACTGCACACTGCCTACCTTGACATGGCAAAGGTGTTTAATACAATACCTCACATGGGCATTGTAGATAAACTTACAAAATTCGGCATAAACCCATGTGCCACCTGATGGATAAACAACTAGCTCGCTGATAGGACACAAGAAGTTATGACAGAAGAATCTGCCTCCATAAACAGGCCAGTCACTAACAGAATCTCACAGGGATTGGTGCTAAGGACTCTCTTGTTTACATCTACTTCTCTGAAGTCAAGGCAAACACCAAGGGCCTCTGGCTTACCAAGTTTGCAGATGGCTATAAACTAGGAGTGGTGTTTTAATCCCCTGTAGTCACATATACCATTCAAGAGGGTCTGATGCAGACTAACAACTGCTGCTAGATCCATGGACTAAAATTCAGTACAAAAACTGCATAATAGTACCCTTTGGAAAGACAGTCATACCTTGAAATTACCAGATGGGTAATTCACCCCAAAAGTAGAGCCAGTGGTCAGGGATCTCAGAATACATGTTGACAGTGACATGACCTTTAAATGGCGCATGTCTGTTGTGGTGAGAAAATAATTCTACATTGCTTAACGTATAAATAAGGGAATGGCATTCAGGTCCTAGGAGGTCATTCTTCTTCTGTAATTGACTCTCATCAGACCACTCATCAAGTACAATGCAACCTTCAGTATGTACCTGACTAGGTACTTGCAACAGCTTGAGAGACCACAGAGGTTCTTCACAAAAAATAATACAGGGAGTAAACAAGTCCTATTCAGACCATCTTAAAAACCTGTCCCTATATTCGGTCTCCTTCAGCTTGCTGCATAGTGATCTCTGTCTAGCTTACAATGCATCCTATGATCCCACACTGATGGATCTATTACACATCTGCAAAACAGCACCAGAAATACCCGTTCTAAGGCTGTAAACTTCGTCTGTGACATAAACAGGACTTGTTGAAGGGACAGGTATGTGTCTCAAAGATTACCAGTTTTCTGAAACAGGCCATCCATTTGAAGCAAAGCTCATAAGTAACTGTATTCAAATGTAACACAGAGCAATGGATGGGAAATCACAATTTTTACCACTGGTTTGGCATCTATGTCCCTAATAGACAGTAGCAGATTGTGAAAGCTTGAGGTTTACAAGCCTATATTTTAACCATAAAATTCCTGGGGATATTGATACAAGTCATCTACATTTTGGTAAATTTGGGATAAGCTTGGTTAGGCTTTAAGTGGCTCTTGGGCTGATAGCCTAGTAACTATCAATGATGCATCCCTATAGCAGAGAATACAAGATAGGATAAAAAATATTCTTAGAGATTTAAGGTAGAATCTTCCTTTACTGAAGATAAATGTGTGTATTGCCTATAACAGCTAGGGAAAGAGAGAGAGAGAGAGAAAGAAAGAGAAAGACAACTCTTTCATACTTAGAATACTATAGAATCATGATTATACTACCTTTCCATTTCTCAATGGGGTTAAAATCATAAAAAAGCAGCTGAATACAGAATTATCACATTGACTTTGAATTGTTTTCTGTCATTGGACCAGCACAACATTTTTCCTCCTTTAATTTTGCTATCTTATTTTAAATACATATTTATCACTTGCAGTGTTGCAAAGTGCAACGTCATTACTACATTAGCATTAAAGTTGCCTCTATAATTTTAACAGGCAGCTGCTATAAGACCTATAACCACAGGATGGCGCCAAATTAGTATCGAATTAACACATAATTCTTCCTGAAAGTACATGAAATAGGGATTGTTTTCTTGCACAGAAGGCATTAATCTGCTAAATCAAACCCAAAAGAAAGAGGAAAATACTAAAATGACTTCCTCACTTGATATGATTTAAAAATATTTAATTTCCCCCTTTTAGGGACAAATTGGAAATTTTAATGGTGTCATTGCCTCGACAACGACATAGCAAAAATCCCTGAAATATGGTGGGATAAGGTATTGGTCTAAGATAATGACACATGGTGGCAGTAGCCATGGTGTATTTGCTAATGCTATGTCAATCCAGCAAAGCAAAGCAAGGGGAAGTGGCTTACCTACATCTAAGATACTGATGAGTGAAAAAAAAACACAAGGCTGGCCTGCATTTATTGCCTCATAAAAAAGCTGGCAAAATAAGACATATACTTTATTCATTTCTCCATAAACAAAGTTACAAATGCAGCATTGCACATTATAAAAGTTTAAAATTTTACTTTATACAGTACTTACTCTTGTCTCTCATTAGCAGTCAGGTGTTAACTTCTGCAGTGTTGTCTTCAGAATAAAAATTATTTGTATTTTTACACCTATTTAAAGGTCTGCTCTGTGGCCTCCAAGTAAGTACCTGCTGCCACCAGCACTTTGCCAAGGCTCAACATAATGAATGAAGTATTAAAAAAACATATCTAATAGTCACAAAAAACATCAGCAGAACAAAGTGTTACTAAGTTCATTTCCACATGTGTACTGGAAAAAAATCTGAATGGCTATGCACTAACTTATGGTCAGTTGGCTTGATACTTCTGCTACTAATAGCTGTCATCTACTTCAGTTAAACTACCTTTGTGTACCAAGATTAGTAACTTCCAGGATATCCAATGTGTAGTCCAACCAAAACTATACAACTTTCATTGAATAACTGATGGTTCATAAACTCACTACCTGAGCTGCATTTCAACAGCTATTTAAAAGCTTCTGAAGCATTGCTATCCCCATGAGCAAAGCTGTAGTACTTAGTGTACAATCATTTCCGAAGGGCCTGGCACTGTTAAGTATCAATTAGATACTATAATTGTGCACAATGTATATAACCTACACTATGTTAAATCAGAAACAGAATAAGATGCTGGATGATGCATTATGTTAAAATGCTAATGTTCATGAGGTTGCTTAATTTGAATCTATTACTGTCACAAAAGTGTAGTATTGAAAAAGCAATGATTTTCTAATGTAAATGATACTTAAAATATAAAGCCAGAAAGTGTGACACCAAAAAGCAGTGATTTTGCAATGTAAATGATACTTAACTCCTTGCCTCCAGAGGAGATCTGTGATGTTACATTCTACCTTCCAATGGCTGCACCAAGGGGCCTAGCCACAGTTTTTGGAATTTTACTCCAAACTGTATACCAGCCTGGAGAGTGCAGTCAACGCTGCCCCAAGTGTAGTCTGCTACCACCACCCCAGGCAGTGCATGTTTCTGTACAGCATACATTTCTAATATTAAAAAAAAATTTTAGAATAAAAGTCCTGGGAAAAAAAGAGAAAAAACAGCTAACTTGGTATAAAAAAAATAATATAATCTGTAAAGTAATAAAAGAAAACCATGCTAAGCATTCCAGAGCTTTTTAGAATTAAATTCTAGCATTTATGACTGCACAAACTAGATAATTTTTACAAAGTGCATATTGTGGCATGCACTATATATGTCTGACTATATCCTTGGCCCTGTCTTGAGCCTTTTGACAAAATCAAGCTATAAACTCGCAGTACAGAGAAATCTTCATATCGTTGAAACTGTAAGGGTTATTAAAAAAGGTAAAAAAGCAGAATTCTTTAACACAAATTCATCTTTACATCGGCAGCATTCATTAAATTTCAAGTTATGAAACAGATATTAGAAGGAATAATAAACAAAATAAACGTCAATTTTTGTAATGTTTGTAAACTGCTTATAGTATGTCAGTAACAATTAAGGCAACAGATACACTGATAGCAGCATTTTGTTCATCCAGTAGGAGACTTTAAATCTTCTTCTTCTTTTGGCTTTTCCCAGTTAGGGATCACCACAGCGGATCATCTGTCTGCTCATGATTGGCAGTGGAGTTTTACAGTGTTGAGTTGCCAGCCTGGTGCCCAACCTTCCACAGAAGGCACACACGCATGCACACACTCACGCCAAGGGCCAATTTAGAGTGTCCAGTCCACCTACAGCATGTCTTTGGGATGTGGGAGGAAACTGGAGCACCCAGAGGAAACCCATGCGACCACAGGGAGGACATGCAGACTCCGCACAGAAGGCACCCCAGCCGTGGATCAAACCGGATAACCTCATGAGGCTAGGCAATTCTGTTGAAGTCACTTGTAACTGAGTTATTTTCATAGATGTGAAAATTATGAGTATTTGCATAATTAAATATACAAGCAATGCATAATGTGTCCCTAGATGTATTAGAGTTCAAGCATCATTGGCAGTTGTATTAGCTATCATGTCAACTTTGAGTTCATATCTTTCAAAAGGTTGCACATAACATGGTTTTGCAATTATTTCTTTCAATATGATCTGATCTCAGAGAAATGCCTTGAAAAGTTACACGGGTTTAATGAGTTATAACATAAAACCTCATGCCACGGGTGAGTGTCAGTAATTGTCACTTTTACAGTGAATCACTAATCTGAAAGTATTGGGGTTTGCATTTAAAAATTAAGACTGGGGTATCTAGTGGATTTCTCTTTTTAATACAGAAATATTGGAGGTGGTAAACAAAAGTAGCTTGGAGGGTATGGGGCTGTAGGGGGTTGCAGGGGGGGTGCCTCCATGTAAAATTGTTTTTTAATTGTTTTTGTAACTTTTGAGTCTGCCTGAGTGTCTAGTGTTGAACTGTTTTATGATCACACTTATAACTGTTGATTAGAAAGCACTTGTACTTTAGCCATGGAACCTCTCTCACTTTCTCTCTCTCTCTCTCTCTCTATATATATATATATATATATATATATAAAATGTGTGTGTGTGTGTGTGTGTGTGTGATTCTTCATCGGAAATTCACAATATCCAATGGCAATTGATAAAACACAACTTCTTATATAACAACAACAAAAAAAATGTCAACATGTTTTTTGCAGGGGGCATCCCCCACACTGCCTGATAATTATATACACTAACTCTGAGATCACAATACAGTGGGGAAAGCAAATTCCCTGATCCCCACTGTACTGAAATCTTACACTGAAGAAAAGCTGGTACATGCAATCAGCTGTGTTTCAATCAGCTGTATCTGTTTTTTTTTTCTTATGACAGTTGTTACATTTGACCAATTGTTTGTAAATCATATATCTTATATAAACATATTTATATTATGTACATGTTAGGGTTCTGTTGGTTTGGTTGACAGGGAATTTGGTCGACATCTGTTTAATCAACCACATTTGGTTGACTATACAGATAATAGACAGATGTGCGAAATATAAAATCCCTGGGTAGGGGAATATTCCTTTTCCCCAAGGATTGTGCACTCTCAAAGTTAGTATATAAAATTAGCAGGGGGGAAGAGGGGTTGGGTGCTGTTTATATTTTTTAAGTAAAATTTGCCTGCGCCAATAAGAAAGTTTGGTGCATACATATTAGGAAGCCAAGGTTTCCATTTTTGACATAGAGGGTCTATGTTATAACAGTGAACGATCAAAAGATCGAACGCTGTTATAGCAACCACAAAAGAATGAAAACAAAAAAGAGCGAACAGCCAGAACAGCAATTTTTTTCCCAGGGAAAAAATTTGCTGTTCCCAAAAAAAAAAAAAAAAAATTTTAAAAACACACTAAACACTATTTTAAGTGGACGGCTTTGCCCACCACACCCCCCACTTAAATACACCAACTCCGAGATCGCACTACAGTGCCAAAAATGGCAAAGTGACGGAAGCGGCCAAGCGACTTCTTTTCCAGGGAAAGAATTAGCTTAAAAGCTGCTTCATCATTTTGCGTTTTCGACATTTACAGTTTGACGAAGATGCATCCGACATAATGCTTCTTTGTTCTTCTGACAAGAAGCCGACATAGAGTGGTTTACACTAAGGAAGTCAACATTCATGTTAGTCGACCAACTGAAGGTAAATCATCTTAAAGGCAAGCAGTAAAAAACAACACTTTTTAGATAACTTGCTTTGCTGTCCGATATGTGCTATTAATCATATGCCATTCTATCTTCTTTAGTCTTTGAACACAAACCTTCATTGCTGCTCTGCAGTACACACAACATGCATCTACTCTAGAAGCCACAGTGAGGCAAATCCCTTAACAATGTTTGGCCTTGATTAGATGTCTTTAGCTAGAACAGTGAGTGAGTCGGTTTGTACCATTATAAATGTATTTACTTCATTTTGTTGATTTAATAGACCTTATTGTACCTGTGTAACATCTGAAATGGTATTTATACCGATGAGGGGAAAGTTTGTCTGAAAACTAGGAATGTTTCCTTCATCAACAAGTGCTGTTAGTTGTTAAAATCTATGGGAACTAGGTGAACTCACATGGATTAGTGGGTAACTGTTGCTGGGTTTTCATTACCACAACTGTTTCGACATGACAGTTCACGTTAAAAAATCAATACAGTTCAAATAAGGGGACACTAGCAAGAAATCAAGAATGAAAAAGCTTACATTTATAAAACTAACGTTGAGTTCTTTGGCTGTATAACCTCTTTGAAGGTTGCGACGGGCATATACATCATAGTCCCTCACAATCCTGGTGATAATGTCAGATGTAGATACTCCTTCAGTTCTCTTTGTGGGAACAAACATTCCTATAACAAAAACAAATCACAAATATACAGAGCAGACATCACTTCATAGTCATTGATATTATACCAAATAATGCCAACATATCTGGGTAGAGATAAGTATAGTCAATTTTCAGAAATAAACCTGAAGCATGCATGATGTTCAACTAATACACTATCACAGAGACTGGAATTTTAACACACTGGAGATCATGCTTTTTCTTAAAGAGGTATGCACAGAAGTGTTTTGAAAATACATTATGAGTACAACATGAAAACATGCTGATATAAATAATAATCTCAGGATATACAACCACAGTTTCCTTGAGAAGTCACAGTGGCTCATAGGTTCATACTAGGCTAAATGCTCTGAAGGGCCATTAATATGCTTAGCCAGTAACCCAAGGTCAGAATCAAACCCTGCATCTTGTTTTATGAGGTGAAGACCTTAAACATCATGCCAAACCCACCATATTTTTGCATGCTGCTGGGGAGAAACTATACTTTTAGATAAAGAGAGATAAAGTAGCAGCATTCAGAGAAACAAAATGCTGCACGAATCATCAATAATCGTAAGGGATGTCTCTAGTCAGAAGCTGTTGAAAGTCATCCCTGTTTTGTAAGTATGGCCACTGGACTAGAAATCCACCTGTCTTTAGAGTGTCCCACTCATACCCTGCACTACACAAATCAGTAGTGAAATGAGCAATTATAAAATCCAGCCAAAAGACTCAAAATACACCACAATAAACTGTTAGTAAACTCTGCCACTCCTGATTCACATGACGGGAGAAGTAGAACATATAAAAAACTGTTAATAGCGCTTAGAATCAAGATGTGTAATAAAGAACACATGATAAAAGATAGAAAGAAAGAGGTCTAAGACATCAACAAATGACCTTCCAACACTGATAAAGTGCATGAAAAAGAGCTAAACTAGTATCAGTCCAAAATGAAAAGCACAAAAATAAAATAAACGATTTGAAATGGCTTTCCAAAAGAAGCAATGTTTTCCTTTCTGGACTGCCTGTGGAAAAGGAAGATCTTCCACCGATTTATTTCTTTGGAAAACTTCTCATTAAAGCAGCTGATCCCTCTCAAAGGCATCTACATACCTCATTGAAATTCAAAGGGCCTATCAATCCTTAAGGCCATGCCTGATCGATTCTCAGCAACAAGTTTCTACCAAGGCCTCCTAGTCAAAGCTAAGCAATGCAACTTATTTCCCAAGGCTCTATGTTTTTGCAGTTGCAGATTCTCAGATGGTTCGGATGAAATGAATGTAATACACAGTGGTGTCTCAAAACTGTTGGTAGCACCCTTCAGATTTAAGACAGGATATCCAGCAAGACTGCAAATTTGTTTTTGTCAAGATGAGTGGCATTTTTAACTACACTGATGACAACAGAATTAAGACACTTACTTCTAATCTATTCAAATGAGTATATTTATTTTTAATTCTGATTTGCTTAATCTAGCATATGCTGTCACATGCTAACTCAATGCTTACTTGTGGTTTGTTTGTTTACTTCTGTTACTTTATCATTATGATGAAGGCAATTTATGTCTTCATTAGTCTTGCAAATGCATGTAGCAAAAGAATATAAATGGATCACCTTGCTCAAAGCAACTTCATTTGTCAGTCTGAATGAAGCTTTTACTTTAAGACTGGTACTGAAGCCACATTTTGTTAAGCATTGACTCTCAGCTGTGCGTTTTTATCATGTAATTTGTCACTGTGTCATGTGATCTATTTCTGCCCTACTTTAAACTGTTCTCTGCATAATTCTGATTTTCATAATTATTAAAAGGCATGTTAGACATGAAAAGTTGAGCATGCTGTGATGCCCCAGCACTGGCCCAGTAATCAAGGAGCCTGAATTTTCACCAATGGCAACAGTAGGGGGCGTACACACTGGAAGGATAACACATACACACACATTAAAGTGTAATTTCCCTTAAGAGCACACAGAGACCACAGTCAGCCTGGGGCTAGTTTCTCCCTCTTTATCCAGATCCACAATATGACTCCCCACTGGCACAGCTATAGAGTTGAGTCTTTAGACAAGGTTACAAGCCAAGTCCTCCAACACTCTTTCTGTCCAGCCATTCCTTCATGTCCCTACCCAAGTAGCTGACACACACACTCTTGGAGATTTGTTTTGCACACACACACACACACACACACACACACACACACACACACACACACACACACACACACACACACACACACACACCTGAGAAAGGCTGGCACAGATTTATTAGCTATGCCCCCTTTTGCCCAGACTATAAGGTAGAGGTAGTTATCACTGCCACCAGAACCCCTTATCAGCTACTTTAAGGCCCTTAACAAAGGGTGTCCAATCCTACTGTGTAATGTTACTATTAATCCAAATGGTAGTCTGACCAAGAGCAAGGCTAGGAGTGGCCTACACAGTGGTACCAAATAAATATGCAAGTACTTTAAGAGCTTAAATATCTCTAAACAGACTAGCCACAATTGAAAGGTTTAAACATATTTAATAATAAATAATAAAAGAACAAGACAATACTCAGTAAGTAATCAGTGGGTCTATGTTTTAGAACATCGAAGTTTCAAAACTTCGAATGTTCTAATATCGATCCCTATTTAGCAAATGCTGAAAATAGCGAAGCTACAGAAAACCAAATGTTTTCCTAGGGAAAGAATTCAGTTGTCAGTTTCTGTCACTTCGCTATTTTCAGCACTGTGGTGGAAAGTTACGGGTCGGGTTCAGGTAAGTGTGTGATTGGGCATGGGTTAGGTGAGTTAGGGTTAGGGTGCAGGTTAGGGATGTGTGCGATTGTTTGGACGTGAGGGTTAGGGCGGGTTGGGTGAGTTAGGGTTAGGGCGCTGGTCAGGTAAGTGTGCGATTGTGTGGACGTGAGGGTTAGGGTGGCATAGGTGAGTTAGGGTTAGGGCGTGGGTGAGGCGAGTGTGCGATAGTGATGGACCTTAGGGTTAGGGTTTGGGGTAAGGTAAGTGGATAGTTAGTGGTGTATGCACAGTTTAGTGTAGGGTTAGATGTAAGATTTTAGGTGTATGTGTGTAGATTGCTGTTTGTTTGGTGTGCTTGTGTTGTGTGTATGTGTTTTGGAACAGCAAATTTTTTCCCTAGGAAAAAATTTGCTGTTCTGCATGTTCGATGTTGTAAGCGTTCACTTAATATTCGAAGTTTTGAAACTTTGATATTCTAATATAGACCCGTAATCAGTTATATCAGAGTTCATAATCACAGGAAATATTTAAAACAACATTGCAGAACAGTCTCAAATAAGTAAAGAAAACATCTAAGCTATGCTTTACTATATTCCATTCTGAATATAAAAGAGTTACTATGCCCTAAAAACCTACGTACAGCAAGGCAAGGTGTTGAATGGATCTTCTATCTGATGTTGTCAAGTCAAAGGACAGATACAAAATGCACTTTCTCTCTCTTTCTCTCTCTCTCTCTCTCAGAAAGTTCCTAAATTAATATCAAATATTACTGCTGGGTTAGCTTGGATGACATCACCTTTTGTTACCTGACTTTAGTTCCCAAGCTAAACCCCCAGTGTCAGAAACTACCAACATTTAACATCTCTCTGTGTAAATACATAGCCTTCAGATGTTTGCAACTGCTAGAGAACATAAAACAATGAAACACTTACAAAACAACACAGAGAATCCCCTAGTGTAGACATCCTGTCTCCTGTTGACTGAAACTGAAAGATAACTTTTATAGCACGATAGCAAAATAATTTAATTTTAACTATTTCTTGAAGTTTTGCAAGTTAACTCTCTATGTTCTAGTTCCCACTGTTAAAACATATACTTTTACACAATTACAATAGTTTATATACATTTCTGTTCTAAGCCAGCAGGGCATGCTGTGGTTACATTTTACCTCAGTACATAACATACAGTTCTAACACAGTTGTAGCACAAGCATCTTACATGAAGCATGTTGGAATTCACAAATGACACATAACCGTTTCCAAATTTTCAGATAGCTGGGCTGGTAGTATCTCCTTCTGTCACACTTTTATATAAATCATATTAATATTCACAAATGACATAGAATTATTTACAAAATTCCAGCTAGCTGGGCTGGCAGTATTTCCCTTTGTGACACTTCTTCCCCCCTGAAAACTCAAGCTATTTTTTTAAGTGACCCTTGAGAAACGTTGCTTGAGAGGATGAGCCTATCTGGTAATACACTGCCCCATACCCTGTCTTGAGATTCCAGCTGCCTTGGAATTGCTGACCCCAGTACAGTGCTGCACTATCCCATCATATGCCTGCAATCCTAGGCTGCACCATAATAATTTGGGATTTGGCTGGCTGGCTCCCTGTGGCCATAGATTCTCCTCAGACTCCTCCTGCCTTGTACTGCAAATACTCAGCACAAGGGCCTCCCTACCATGTTAGTTTTCATCATGTTAACATGGTACAATTTGTGCCCCTCCCTCCTGCCTAGCAGTTCTACTATGTAGTTAACATCACTAACCACCTTACCACCTTGAAGGGTCCCTGTCAAGCTGCCTGCAGCTTGTTGTGTCTGACAGGAATGAGAACCATAACCTGCTGCCCTACAGCATACTCTCTAGCTTGAGCATTCCTGTCATACCAGACCTTTTTCTGCTGTTGGGCTTCTGGCAGGTTCTCCTGGACCAAGCCCATGAGTCCCCCGAGCCTTGTCCTGTGGTTTAGGACATATGCCACAACAGACTTCTTGTGGGATTCACACTCACCCTCCCACTCATCATGAAACAAATCTAGAGGTCCCCTCACCCTATGCCCATACAGCAACTAATTATCCCATTCCCTCTTAAATTGGTCTGCAAATGCCCGTAGCATCATCTTGAGTGCAGAGTTTAGCCTCTCAACAAGACCATTAGTCTAGGGGTGGTAGGGGGTGGTCTTCAGGTGCTTCACCCCACAGTGCTTCCACAGACAAGCCAGTAGGTCTGAAATGAAACTGGCACCTCTGTCAGTCAGTATTTCTTTTGGGAAACCTACCCTGCTGAAAATCTCTAACAAAGCATTTGCCACCTTTTCTACCTCAATGGAGGACAATGCCACTGCTTCAGGGTATCTGGTAGCATAATATACTACCACTAGGATGTACTTCTTCCCCATGGAGCTTGGGGTACTCAGAGGCCTCACAATATCCAAATCTACCCTCTGAAATGACTCTTCAATCACAGGCAAAGGCATCAAAGGAGCTTTCACCTTGTCTCCTGCCTTGCCTACCTTTTGGCACTGCTGATAGGTCCTGCAGCACCCTGTTACATCTCTGGAAATCTCAGGCCAATAAAAGATCTGCATAATACATTTATTTGTATGTTTTATGTCTATATGACCTGCAAAGGGAATATCATGGGCTATTGCTAGAAGTGCTAGATGGTAGGCTCTGGGCACTACCAACTGCTGTATTCTCTCACCCTCTATTCCTCTGTCATGGGTACACTCTCTACACAGTAACCCTTTGTCCCAGTATACAGATTGCCCCTTCCCTTGAAAATCAGGTGCCTCACTAGCTATGTCTCTCAGGCCTTGTAATGTAGGGTCTGAGAGCTGAGCCTGTCTCAACTCTCTCTTGGTACCCTTAACAGCTCCCCTTCCACAGGAAGTCTGGTATTCTCTGACAGCGGTGCCTCACTGTCAGCCTGGGTACTACTACTCACCTCTGCCCTTGCAGTCACTCTGTCCAAGGGAACATCAGTACCTACAAAGAAGCTGTGGTTCACCTTCAGTCTCACTGCTACAGGGTAGCTCCCTCCCTGAAGTAACCACCTCAAGAGTCCTGGCTGCAAGTGTGTGGTCTGTCTGGGTTTCCCCCCCCAGGCTACCGACCTACATGTTGTCTCCAAGCTTGACTGCATGTAACTACATGCACACAAGGTTCTGCATTACCAAAACATTCCCTATCAGGACATTTGCAGGGTTATCCTCAAACACACCTACTTGCTGGCTTCCTTTTCCACCCTCCCAGTCAAGATGAACCCTAGCCAAAGATATTTGAAATGGGGTCCCTCCTAAAGCTTTGACTGGAGTAGACTGCCTAAGGAAGTAGTTCTCCTCTTTAACCATTGCAGGCTTCACAATGGTTAGGTCAGAGGCTGTGTCTTTCTTAGCAATGGCCTGTTGCCCATTTACTAAGATAAGATATAACCTCTTGTGGTAATTTGGTACCCTTGTTGTCTCAATACAACTTACTGCTGGCATTCTGACATTCCCACTTACTGACTCTCCCACCGTTTGTTCCCAACCTTACCTATGTGGATATCTCTATGCTACATGGCCAGACTGGCTGCATTTAAAGCATTTAACCCATGGTCCTGGACATGTACCTGGACTAGTGGCTTCCCCTGCTGCTGGTGGACTCTGTTGTGGTGGTCTATGCTGCTCACCATGGGTTCCCTTAGACCCATGAGCAGCACTGGGTATCCCTTTCCTGAGAAATGATGCCCTGCTTGCTAGGCATAGGTCTCCCTATTTCCCAACTCATCTGTAGTACTGCATTGCCTATCCACTAACCAGACTCTCATGTTCTCAGTTAAAGTGCTAAGGGCTTGTTCCCTCACCAAAAGGTCTGCCAGCCCTTCAAAGATGATAGCCTGACATCCACCCACCCACCTATGAAAATAAGTGCTTAGTTCAGCAATATATTCACACACACTTTCATCTGCCTTGCGTCTATGCTCACGATAATTTTTTCTATAAACTTCAGGTGTTAACTTAAAACATTCTAACAAACAATTTTTGACTGTATTATAATTCAAGCAATCAGTATCAGATAATTTAGAAATAGCAGTTACAGCTTTGCCATGGAGTAAGGGGGTCAGGAACTGTAACCAGAGCCCTTGGTCAACATTATACTGTTTACATACCCTTTCAAACATATGACTGAAACTATCCATGTAAATTTTGGAAGAAATTTACTGACCTTTGCTGCTTCTGGGGATTGGTTACTCCCTTTCCCATTACCTCCATGACCCTAGGGAAGAGTCAGCATCTCCTTTTCATGTTGCCTCTGCCTCTCATTCTCTTCAGCTTCCAGATGTCTCAGTCCCTCTGATGCTTCTAATTCCATTTGTTTCTCCTGCCGCAGTCTCTCTGCTGATTTTATTTCCAACCGTCTGGCCTCCAGTTCAAGCCTCTTTAACTCCAGATGGATTTTTAAGTCCTCTGTGGAAAGGTTGAACTGTCAATTTTCTGAGAGTTGTACATCTCGAAGGCCAGTCTAGTTGCCCTCCTGATTGCTGGTCTATGATGCAGCTGTGCCCAAGGCTACAATTATTTCTGCCTTAGTCAGATTGGCATGCACCAGTCCTTCAGCCTGGCACATCTCAGCCAACTGGCTCATTGCCAGCTTGCCATACTCCTCCAAAATTCCAGAGAGCTCGGCTGGCAGTAGCTCCTTCTGTCACATGTCTATATAAATCATATTAATATTCACAAATAACATAGAATTATTTACAAAATTCCAGCTAGCTGGGATGGCAGTATTTCCCTTTGTCACATTATGTATATGAGCCTTTGTAGATCCCTGACCGCATTACCTTTGAAAAGAACTAGATAAAGAATTTCCCCTTCCTCTCTCCAGCCATTACCTTTCCTCCAGGTGTTATATCCAGAATATCATTGTCTCTGTTCAGTTTAGATAATGGAATGTTCCAATCTACTCCACCCAAGCAGACTGAGGTCAATCATGGTCACTGTTCTCTTCTTACCTGCCTTCCATTTAATCCTCTCCCTAACAAACTGATCACATTTGGAAGTCACACTGTGCAGCCTCTAGAGGGTTGCAGGGATGGTATTTGTTTATGGCAAAAAGTAGGGATCCAGCTGTTATTCCTGAGAAACACGTTAACCCCTTCACTGACCTTTTTGTAATGTTTTACCTCTGCTGCCTAGGGCCTGTTGTCCCTTCTGTGACCTAATTGGCTTTCTGCTTTAAGTGAGAGCCTACCACAAGAGGCCATCATCCAGGCAGCCATCAAGGCTTTTGTATAGGGCCTAAGTCCCTCCACTAGCAGATAATGTGTGTGTTTGAATACACAAGGGCCTACTACAGCTTTTGTCTTCTCTTTTTTAGCTGCATATGCATGCTCCACACTCCTACTCCTCCACCCCTGGAAGGTTACTGTGCAACTGCAGCTTGGCTGAGTAAGGGACACATTACCAGTCCATATGTTACATACTGTGCACTTCACACTGCAGCAGGAGTCAGTACTACACTACAGATGGATTGGGCTCATCTCTAACACTCCTGACTTTGGGCTGTACTCTTGGGTTTTGTTTTTTGCTGTTAGATGGTGATTCACCAAAAATTTAACCACAATCCTGCACCCAAACCATTTACAATGAACCTGTATAATGAACCACTTTTTGAACCTTCAGGAGGGATGAAATGATACTGGCTGTTCATGCCCATCCTCACTAATTAGCTCCTCCAGCAGCCAGGACGCAAACTAAACCTGTGTCCTCGGGGTTATAAGCAGGGCTTTGTAGCACTGTGCCACACAGCCAGCACCTCCTCACTGATTTCAAGGCCTGCACATTTGTTTTATATCCTTTGTTGAAAAGGTTAGTCCAACTAGGCTCATTGTCCTTTTTCAGGTGAGGCCTAAGGTTGTATTTGTACTATTAGGGTAAATTTGGCCAGGGCATCAAGAAGTCTCCTAACTCTTTTTGATAGATGCTATGGAATTTTTTATATCCACCTGAGCTACCGCTACCTCAAGAATGGGACCTTGGTTTACCATCTCATCTGAAGGTTGACATACTCAGGAGTGCAGCACCCTCTAATGCTGCACTGCACTGAGAGCAATCCAATCACCTGGAGTGGAAATACAACCCACAGCCTTCTTGTCTTGCAGCATCAATAGCAAGTGTGCTACGTATTATACCACTGACAGTGCTAAGTGTAGTGCTTTTTAACCTGGATTTTTTATATATAAAACTGCTAACTTACTGGACACTTTAAGTCCTTGAGGGCATATTGTTGCTGAAGCTCGCTATATAAAATCAATAAAGCTTGTCCTTTTAGCCATTTGTGGTTGGTTTATTGGAATGGCTCCTAAATATGGTCCTTTCATTCTTGTTTGATACAGCCCTATTACTTACCTCTGTTGCCACCATGAATTGAGGATGCTGGACTAGCAAGCCTTGTGGCTGGCCACCAATCCACCCCCATGGCTGTCTGTGCACTGTCTGTCACCTCCTCCTCCTCCAGTAGTTGTTTGAGATAGGACATGTCTGGCCCCAGTGATGTTGCTGGTTACCAGGCCAAAAGATGGTGATGCGGGTTTTCCCTTAACAATTTTTATTGATATGTTATCAATAAATCATTTACAAATATATGCAGTCCCCTAAGGCAAACCATCATTAATGTTATAGACACACCCCAACAGATATACATGATGTATTATATACAGTATACTTTCCCATCCCCTTCTCATACAACTGTATTGGTTGCTCTCTTCTACCTCATTCTTAATACCTTGTTATACTGACTAAACCTAGCTATACTGTCTATCTATACCTTGGCTACTTCATCAGTAACCCTCTTCCCCCACAGAAACTAGTTTAATGTTTTCCTCTAACTTTCCCGACTCTTTTGTATTCTACCATTTTTTCCTACCACCCAACACTACAACCTGTGAGAGATGCACTTACATAGCCAAACTGGAAGCAAAGCTCTCTTCACCCAAGACTGGACTAGACAGTCAAGTGGAGAAGGTAAACACTTGCACCACACCACACTCATCACATAGTCCCTCAAAATCTATATCACCAAAGCACACACATAGAAACACAAAACACACATCTACATTCACAGAGGCTCTCAATAAAAATCTGTAAAAGCAACAAGAGACCTCCAAAGCAGAAATGCAAGCAACCTCCACTCCTCAACACAACCCAACTGACACATAGCTCACAAACTCAGTCTGCCACTCAACCATGCCCATAAGGCATAACAAAGTACCCAACACTCTAGTCATAGGTGAGTCTATAGTCAGGTACACTGATGTTCCACTCACCAGGCTAAACAAGGAGAAAGTTACTGTCAGCTGCCTGTCGGGTGCCAGGATCCGCCACATAACGCACGCACTCAGTTCACTCTACAAGTACAAATATGACTCTGTCATTGTCCATGTTGGTGTGAATGACCTGAGACATACCTCCCTGGACTACATGAAAAGAGACATGGAAGAGCTCTCCGATCTTGTAGCCCAGGCAGGTATCACCTGCCATCACCCAGAATGATACCACAGTACAAGGACAAAATTATTGACTTCAACAATTGGCTAAGCTTCTGGTGTCATTCTAAGGGAATCCAGTATCTGTCTGCCTGGGATGACATAATCAACAGACCACGATGCTTTGCCAGAGATGGCCTGCACTTGTCGCCCTTGGGATTCCGGATACTGGCTAAGGCTCTTGCCACCCCTATAGTGCCTTTTTAGGCAAGATTCAAATAACAAATTCAACACCGTAACAGGTACAAGCAAGCAAAATCTGAGGGTAATGCTACTCAATGCTAGAAGTCTAAACCTCAAAATGCACTCACTCGAGGCACTCCTTAAAATGGAGAACATCAACATCTGTGCAGTGACAGAGACCTGGTTCAAGGCTCCAGAGCGCACCCCTGCATTACCAGGCTATAATTCAAACCACATCTTTTGGCCACCTAACCTGGACTGAAACACTAAAGGCAGAGGTGTGTCCATATTCATTAAGGATATCCACACCTCCAGGTTAGTTGCTCAGCATAATGCATCCAAGATTATTCAAGTGCAACTAACTCTGGGCAAGATCCCAATCCAAACTGTAACTTGCTACAGATCCCCAACCATGCCCCAGGATTCCCACTCCTCATTTCTTGATACACTGGAAAATATTAGTGTACAACCCAACACCCTAATAATGGGCGATTTCAACTACCCCACCATTAACTTTGAAAACTACTCATGTACCAACTCTTTTGCTCAACATTTTCTGGAATTCATACATTCCAATGCCTTGGATCAACTTATCCACACCCCCACTAGGGGGCAGCAATATCCTTGACTTGGTCATTACCAACATGGGCGACCGGTTTTCCACACCAGAGGTCAATTCCTCGTTGGTCAGATCCGACCACAAGCTAATCACCCTAGACATCCACATCCCACCCTCACCCCCCCATTAGGGAAACCACCATAAAAGATTTCTCCAAAGCCAACTTCACGCTTCTCAAGACAGAAGGGGCAAACTTCACGACACCCATGCAGATGGACAATAGAGGTATAATTGTTGAATCCTACACAAATGCACTTTATAAGCACTTACATGAGTGCATGGATTGTGCTATCCCTAAAAGAACCAAGATGCAATCTTCCAAAAAAAGGAAGCCAATCTGGTGGTCCCCTGCCATAAACACACTCTACAACAGAAGAAAGAAACTGTTGCAAAAAAAGTAAAATCCCATGATTGGAGGAACTCCCTGGTCAGCCTCAGTAAGAAGCTGAGATCCCTCATAAAATCCTCTAAAACTAGTTACAAAAACAAAAGTGACACTGATTCTAAAGACAACCACAAAGCATTCTATAGCTATGTTAAGAATCTCAATGGCAACACTCATATCTGCTCTGAGTTACAGGACAATGGCACTAAATATACAGAACCAACTGATATTGCCAACATCCTGACAGATAGGTTCAGTGCTAACTTTACCCCCCCCCTCACCCCCTAAAAGGCCCATCTCTATACCAGAAAAATGTATAGTTCCTGTAAACACGGCTGCACAGGTGCTGCACAGGTACAAACCACACTCTCCAAAGCCAAGAACACAACATCCACAGGACCTGACAACATCCCAGGCTGCGTTCTACACAAACTACAGAATGAACTGGCACCCCACCTAAGTACCATGTTCAATCATAGCCTCACCTTAGGCTTTGTGCCCACTGACTGGCGCACAGTGACAGTTATCCCACACCACAAAGGGGGAGCCACCATGGACCCCAGGAACTACCACACTATTAGCCTAACGAGCCTGGTCTGCAAGGCCATGGAACATATCATCATGGAACTTAGAAACAAAGACATTGGTAATCTCCAGACTCTGGACCCCACCCAGTTCAGGATTGTAAAAGGCAGATCATGTCTCCTAAACCTGATAGACTTCTTTGAAGCAGTCATCAAAGCTGTAGACGAGGGTAAGGATGTTCACACAACCTACCTAGATCTCGCCAAGGCTTTCGACACCATCCCCCACTCTGGAATTGCAGATAAACTCACTAAACTAGGTATAAATCCCTATGTCACAAGATGAATTGCTCACTGACAGAACCCACACTGTGAAAGTAGCAGACTCCAAATCCAACTTCACATCAGTGACAAGTGGTGTACCACAGAGTTCAGTCCTTGGTCCTCTCATGTTTGGTATCTACTTGTCTGAAGTACAGGCTACCACAGATGGTCTTTGGCTAATGAAGTTCGCAGATGACTGCAAACTAGGATCCATAATAGAAACTCCTAATGATGTGAACATCCTACAAAAGGGCCTCATTGAGACAGATGCCTGGTGTCAAAGCCATGGCCTCAAGCTCAATGACAAAAAGTGCATTGTCATCCCCTTTGGTGAAAACTTTGCACCCATGAACTACCACATAGGTGGTAGTCTACTTAACACCAAAAGTATGCTAAGAAACCTTGGAACACAGGTGGACAGTAGTCTCTCCTTTGATAATCACATTATCACAGTAGTCAGGAAATCCTTCTATGTTGCACACCTCATAACAAAAGGTTTCTCATCCAGGAAAAAAGAGGTAATTGTTCCCCTCTACTCATCACTCATTAGACCCATTATAGAATACAACACCCCTTTTGGTATGTACCTCACAATTTTATTTATTTTTTTATTTTTTATTTTACATTTGTTAACTGAGATAGTCCGACTGGAATCATATCCATTTTCAGCGGAGCAACAATTAAAATAAAAATAAAGACACTTTACATATTTGATATTTACTAAGACATAATAATAATTTCACTGGAAAGGGTTAACCCCTGGATAAAAGTCAGGAGAGAAAGAAGATTTACAGTAAATAAAACTAAAAATACTGCTCGACTGCACAGCTGAATAAAAAAACACACCAAATAAACCAGCACTTTTTAATCTCCGCTTTCGTCAATCCAGACTTCATCAGAAAAATCAAACACATTACAATTCCACATGATTTAAATACTAAAAAAAAATTACATTCAATTAACTTCAATTAAAACCAATTAAGGTTGATACAAAAAACTTTTAAAGTGATAAAACTTCACCCATCGCTGACACGTACTTTGTTAATGTAAATTCTGCCATCTTGTAAAAATTTCTAAAATTACCACCCCTCAAATTTAAATTTAAATTTGAAATAACAGAAATTTCTGTTTTCTATTTTAGAACAAGGTCATTTAAATTTGAGGGGTGGTAATTTTAGAAATTATTTGAAACAGAGAGAAACTAGATGGCAGATTCAATTAAGAGCTGATCAGCCTCCGGGCTTATATGATGCCATCAATATCAAATGTTTTGTACAAGATCCCAGAGTTTACATTAACAAAGTATGTGACAGCAATGGGTGAAGTTTTATCACTTTAAAATTTGTTTGTGTCAACCTTAATTGGTTTTAATTGATGTTAATTGAATATAATTTTTTTTTAGTATTTCAATCATGTGGAATTGTAATGTGTTTGATTTTTCTGATGAAGTCTGGATTGACGAAAGCGGATATTAAAAAGTGCTGGTTTATTTGGTGTGTTTTTCTATTCAGCTGTGCAGCCGAGCAGTATTTTTAGTTTTATTTAGTTGTTTTCATTCTGCTACTTTTTAGTTAAGATTTACAGTAGCTTGACTAATAATTTATTTACATATGAGGTATGAGGTATAAGACATCAACAACAACTGGAAAAGCCGCAGAAATACCTCACAAAGAGGATTACTGGCCTCAAACTGATGCCCTACGCAGACCGTCTCAAAAAACTCCAGCTTTACTCCATTGCATATCATCTACTTGAGGTGATCGCTGCCTAACATACAAAGCTATGTCACACCCAGAGCTGTTGGACATGCTCCACTTAAAGAAATCTCAATCCCTCCAAGCTACACGCTCTAGGGACCTAAACCTTGTCACCACAATAAACAGAACATGCTGGAGGGATAGATTCCTGTCCCAGAGACTTCCCATACTCTGGAACAAACTACCTATCTATATCAAACAAAGCTCCTCATTAGCACTCTTCAAGAAAAATCTTGATGATTGGATGTTAAATAGGAAATTCACCCTGGGGATTACTTCTGTGGCCCTGCTCGACAGGGGCACAGGAAAATAATTTTCTTGGGTGGCAAAAGCCAGGGTACCTTTTTGGCTAGGCTTATATAGGCCCTAAGGCCAATAGCCTAGTGCCTAGCTATAAACCTATGAACCTATGAACCCAGCAATCTATTACTTTTTCATTCTGTTGAATCTCCCATACCTGCCTTACTATGTACCCTTCCCCTTTACATATTCTCCTCTCATCCCAACCCACCAGCCCTTCTTCATTATGCTTCACCATATATCAGCTTACGTCCACATTGCTGTGTTTCCTCCTCCAAGACAACTTCATCTCCACTCTCAGTCCTAGAACAAGTTCACTGCCCTTGGCTTTTCTACCCCAATTTCTTTTGCCTAGGCTTCCTACTCCTTATTTCTGCATTCTCCCTCTTACTTGAGTTTACTAAGATCCTTAATGCCAGCCTTTCTGTATCATCCCTTTTTTCTCATTATCCTCAATAATTTCCCATATCTGGTCCAATTTCATGTCCCCTCCCTACTGAATCCTTTCACTATTTTTCTCACACAGTTCTTCATACCTTCTCCAAATATTTATTCTTCTATACTCTTGCTATTTCTTTCCATCTTGCTAGCAATTGTAATTTAGCTTTCTCTGCATTTTCCAGGTCTCCCCCCATAATTCAAACAAACAAAAACACAATCTCTTTTGTACAGCCTTTCCACACCTTTCCTGTCAGAATACCTTAACTACTAGCCATGTGCCCCTCATCTTCACACAGTGCCCCACATAAGTAAATTGTCCACCTACACCTCATCACATCTCCTAAGCTATGTAGTGTCTCACTATTGACTTCTTGAGCCTGTGCTACCACTACAGCAACTGTATTTCATAATAATACTCTGAACTTACCTTTCTTAACCTCTTCACCATCTCAAATACCCCTTTCCACAAATTCTTTCCCTGTACTTCTTACTTTCCCTGTATCAACTGTAGCTCAACCTCCCCACTGCCTTCCTCATACTTGTAACTCCTCATTGCCTCTTCATCTCCTTCTCCTCTAGACCTCTACATATGCCATTAATCCTTCCTTTCTTCTAAACCCTTATCCATTTGTTTGTTCATAATACCTTTCTTGTAGCTGCCTCATAACCCTCTGCATTGCAATCCTTTACACCTGTCTCATTATTGCTCCATTATACCAACTACCACCCCCCTTTCCCCTGCCATACTGTTCTCAGTCAGCGGTGGAATGCTTCAGAAACCTCTGTCCCTCCAACTTTCCTAATTTCACCCAAATACCAACGTCTTTTTCCCCAACTCCCTAACCCAAACTCTGAATGCATTCTTTATACACCCTCCTCACAGCCCACTAATTCTTACCTTATTAATATCCTCTGTTTCCAGCAATGCTCCCAATCATCACTTGCCCTCCTTATCTATATCCTTCTTTACCTTCCTTCTTCATTTTACCTTTTACATTACCTTCCCAGTCCATTGTCCTTTCTACTCCTCTTATTCAGCCAAGTCAGTCTTCCTCTTGGTCGCTTAATCTCTGAGACATAATTATCACCAGTTCCCCACATACTTTCCAAACTATGACATTTCCCACCTTCCCAGATAATTGTACATCATTACCCTCTTCATACTAACTAACCTCCCAATGTTCCCTTTATAAATACCTACATACATACATATATATCACAACTTTTTTGAATTTACACTAATATATCTTTATTGGACTAATCCCTATATGATGCAACATGTATGGAATTAAAGAATGAATTAATACTCTCACCACTTATAACCATCTAGCTAATAACCCTCTTATCTTCCTCCATAGCTCTTCACATTTCCTATTCATAATTTTTTGAAGTAGTGCATATATCTTAATTCCCAAAATGTATGAGAGTGTTTGTAGATGGCACCAGATGTAGACAGCATTAGGGAGCCTGTGTATGTTTTACACAATTATTTATGTTGCCAAATATCTTTTCTGTAAATAGGGATCTTATTAGTGGAATTGGTAACTTGTTAGTGGAGTCAGCTACTGCTGAGCTCAGACCACTCTGCATGCCATATTATTCCATCCTCCCAGCGACCATCATATATTGGGGCACACCTTCACCAGGTAGGTGGTAGGCCTCATATTTTTAGATGGTGACAACCTTTTTGCTCTGCAGTATATGAATGTTCCATAACCAGTGAGGGAAGTAGACAAAGAGAGGGGGATGTTGTACTGCATTCAATTACTGAATGAGAGGTTAGAGGTAAAGGGCCTACCTTTGCTGATATATTGGTGCATATGTGTGGGAATGCATTAAATTGTTGCAAAAGGAAATATCTCACCTCTGCTGTGATATATCCTTCCAAGTCCCTACCCAAACATCTAAACAGCTGCACTGATCTCCTTGATCTCCAGCCTCTAAAAGCAAAAGAGTGACACCTTGCCTTCCAATCATGTCCTCCCTTTCTTCCTCCCTGAGTGAGGTAAGCAGGCATTTGTGACCACATACCTTTATTCTCCACATCAGCTTCCACAGCAGTCTGACAGTTATCATCGCAAATGATTAGGAAATGTAATTTCGTTTGTGTTGGCCCACCATGGTAAGTTGATGTGATGTATTTCATCATTTAGGTGTTTCAGCTTTATTACACTTTGTGTAATATGTGTAGATGTAATGGTACTCTGGTATATCACGTTTCGATTGACTGATATAGACCCAAGCAAAACATGCTTACTTTTCTGTTGGTGGATATAGCCATTGTATTAGAGGTAATGGCAATTGTAAGTATTACTAAGATATTCAGTTACTTTACTTTTACATTTTATTGAGTTTGGCATGAAGACATATTTCCATAAGAGGAAGTTTAGAGTTAGCTAAGGTACCTTACTCTAGCTCTTCTTTCCCACAGCCAAACAGTGCCAGATCTATCTAAAATACTCATTGGCTCATTGGTTATGAGATCTGAAATATGTGCAGGATTTAACTTTTAAAAGGTTCCAAAGTGCATGCTGGTCTTTTTGGATGAGTTTGTTAATTTACTGCTTTGTATACATTTACAAGTATTGCTGAAGTCAGCCTATAACTGTTTTTAGGCAACTTTGCTGCGTTTTCCATATCTGAGAAACAGGGAATCACCTGCACACATAATTAAAGGATATAGTGAGAGATAACCATCCAGGTCATTAACAAAGAAAAATAGTGCTGCCCCTCTAAAAAGAAAGAATTCTGTGGTACCCATGCTTTAAAGACAGTACAATGAGTGATGTTATTAAACAACATTGTACATGATAAATAGTCACGTCATTACAAAAATTGCCCAACATTCCATGGATGAAAAAAAAATCCAAAGGTGATATAATCTTTAAAGTCACACCACTTTATTCACTCGAATGACGCATCACTATAAGCATTTTCATTGAAGGACTTCATCAGACTGGGAACAGAACTAAAATCTCAGCCAGATTAAATACAAGAATAAATCATGTGATTATTCATCTGATGAGTGTTGCAGGTTCATTCTTAAAAAAAAAATCTTACATTTTTTTTATGTCATTTAGACCGGGAACACTGCAAGCATCTAAAGGAATCTACCAATAACATTCCCTCTACTCAAGTAATTCATTTATTGTTTCTTTCTCATAAATTACAAACATAGATTCTAAAATAGCAACTTTAAAAATATTTCTTTCATATTCCCTTGTATGTTTAAATACAGCATTTGTTTCATCTTTTATACTTATAGGATAATCAAGATTTTCCCCTATAATATCAGCAATATTTCCAATTATTATATCCAATTATATTTATGTCACTGCTAAACAAAGAATATTTTGGGGTGTGGCTAGGATGCGGACAGGTTAGCAACAGATTTTTCTTGCTCTGCTTCTCTATTTTTATTTCTGACAGGAAATTATATTTCTAAGTTATCCTAGCTGATTTTTTATCTATATATTACTATTTTGAGTTGTCCTAAAAGATAATATCAATTTGTTTTTATATGTTATTATTTTCCTGTCAATTTTTTATCTAAAAATCTTTCTCCCTTATAATCCAGAAATGAGTCACACAACAATTTGCTCTCAGGATACTTTTCCAAAAAGGAGCTTCAGTCTGTTTTTCTAACATATAGGAACTTTCTTTAAAATGGGCAAAATAGACAACACATTAGATAACTTTAAAGAAAAATGTTCTAAACAGATGTGGCAAATACACAACTCTCTAAAACAGCAAAAATCCAAATATCTGAAATACAGGATGCTTTAAACGACATGGAAGGGAGATTATCTGAAGATGAAAACAATATTGAATTCTTACTGAACAAAATACTATACTCTTGAACAATATAGATGATCTAGAAAATAGATCTCAGGGACACAACATCTGTATCTTTGGTCTACCTAAAAAAATTGAAGGGGGAAGTATGGAACATTTTTTAACATCTTGGCTTCCTAAGATTCTTGATTTACCTAAAGCTATGTTGTACAGTATTGAGATAGCATGTAGATCTTTGGTTACCTGCCCCTGTAAAAGCACCCATCATCAAGGTTTATTATTGTGAATTTTTTTCATCAAAAGACAAAGAATTAATACTTAAATCAAATTGGTCAAAATCTCCTATCAAGCTAGAAGATAAAATAATAAGGATTGACAATGATTATTCTGCTACTGTGATGTCTAAGAGGAAAAACTTTCTACCTGTAATAAAAGAACTTAAGGAGAGATAGATTAAAGTCCACTTGCTTTTTCCTGCAAGACTTAAAATATTTCTTCCAGATGAAACTAAAACTTTTGAAGATTTGGACACTGCTATGATATTCCTGATGTCAAAAAAATATAATAGATCAAACAGAAGGTATGGATTGGAATAACAGTTCCTTGAAAAGACAAGCCAAAAGAAATGCTTGGAAAATCAATGAAAAGAAAAAGAAGCTGAAAGAAAGGTGACTCTATTATTTTTCAATGCTACTTATCTTAAAATGCAGTTATATTTCTATTTTTACATAATATTTGTTCACATGTTTTTAAAAAACACTTTCATAAAGAAAGAAGAAAGCTTAGATACATTCTTCACCAAGGTAGTTACTTCTTTCTCTATTTTGATATTTACATGTAATAATTAACAGATTTCAATTTGTGTCTTGTGCATACACTTTCCTTTGATTAAATACATACATACTAAATAATCGGGTCTATATTAGATCACCAAACGCTTAAAAAAGCGAACGGTGATTAATCGACCCTATATAAGCGAAAGCATACAATTTTGAACTGTCAGAACAGCGATTTTTTTTCCTAGGGAAAAAAAGTCACTGTTTCAACAAAAAA
Source organism: Protopterus annectens (assembly GCF_019279795.1). NCBI lineage: Eukaryota > Metazoa > Chordata > Ceratodontiformes > Protopteridae > Protopterus > Protopterus annectens. The sequence continues at coordinate 321,556,618 of NC_056735.1, forward strand.
ATAAAAATAAAATAATAAAACACTTTACACATTACATTAAGTGGGGGGCTTTGCCCCCCACACCCCCTACTTAAATATACCAACTCCGAGATTGCACTACAGTGCTGAAAATGGCAAAGTAATGAAGCGGCCAAGCAAATTCTTTCCCAGGGAAAGAATTTGCTCAAAAGCCACTTCAATATTTTGCCGTTTCAGGCTTTTGAGTTCGACCAGGACATATTCGAAAGAATGCGTCTTTGGTCTTCTAATAGGGAACCTAAATAATCCTTTTATCTTAATTATTTTATTAGCATCTTTGCTTTGGTGCTAGCTTTGCATGTAATTTTCCTACATGTATACTCACTTAAAGTTACTATTCTAATATAATTAATCAATTTCATAGAAAAATAGCTAGCTAATTTAATATAGCGTCTTTATATTAAGGCTTAAAGTTTCATATTGCAACTTGCAGAAATTACTCAGCTACTATATACTGTTGGTGCTTGCTTATGGCAATATACATTGTCCATTAATCTTGTGGTCCATTTGGGAAGAAATTGGTTTATTGGATAGTGTTATTATTTGTGTGTATGTTTCTGATTTCTTTGTGTACTTACCACAAGATCTTTTGGTTGGTCTGTTTACCTATGGTTGTTATAGACTCTTTGATATGGGCTGGGGAGATGGGGGGGTATATATGGAGGTTGCTTTATTCTCATTTCTTTATATTTATTTTTCTTTGTGTTTTTTTTTGTTGTTGCTTATTTGCTGTTGTTTTCTTGCATTGGTGGATGGTGGAGATGTATGTGAAGTGTTGATGTGGCTACTGAAGATGCGGTAAGTGGGTGTGCCTGTATGATGATGCGAATATATAAAAATGCAAGTTTGCTCAAAAAAAGTAAATTGAGATTAACAGCTCTAATTACCACCAAACACTCAGAGCTCCAGCACTTACTCATAATTGTTGAAGCTTTATTTTGGTTGCTTGAATTTCCTGCCAAGGTTGCATGCTTTCTTGCATTATGATTTAGTTTTTAAGACAAGTATTAGTTTTCTATTGTCAATGGTGAAAAGAGGGCGGTGTTTACATTTGGCGCAAGATAGTCAAGGGCAGAAGCAAATGATTAATTTAAAGGCACCATTCCTTAAAACAAGATTAAACCTTGGTGTTTTGTATTATTAGTTTCAGAATTCTTGCATCTCTGAGGTTACATTTAAATATTAGAACACCAGTAGTCTTTAACTCTTAGTATAATCTATTTCTTGACTAATTTAGCGAGCAGTGCTGAAGCAGAAATAAAAAGTTTAAAGGCCACATGCTAAGCCCAATTCAATAGATGATAGGACAATTTACACCTTTGTGCTTGTGGTTTTTATAACCTTCACTGCTTTTGCCATAAGTATAATCTAATACTTTTTAGTAGATATGACAGTTTTCAATTTCCATTAAACATAATTTCATTAATTCATTCATTCCATAATTTCCATACTACATGAAACATTGTTGATCAAATCCAATTTTGAATGTTTGTTTATATTCTCATAGTATCTGTTTTCAATTATATCCATATTTATATCCTCATTATTTTTGAAATTTTCAAAAATGTTTTCTGTACATAATTTGTTCCATAATTTTTTACCTCTGCCACATTTCAAAAAACATGTTCTGTTGTTTCTTCCTCACCATAATACAAACACATCCGTTTACTTTTTTTGTAAGGCATATTTGCTTTTACAGGTATTTTTTTATTCCCAATCTCCATAAGAAATCTTGACATTCAACATTATGGCTACACCATTTATTTCTTTTATTAAATGCTTTAATCTGTATTTCCAGAATATTTTCCCATGGATAAATACAATAATATTGCTGCAATATATTTTTATCCTGGATCTTTCTATCTTCTTCCACTTCATAAATTTTATTTTCCATATTTTTATCTTATGTTGATAATTCTCTATTTCTTCATTAAACATTCTTTTGTTCTTTTATTACTTTGTATTATTTCCCAGAATACCTTATACTTGTATTTAAATACAGTTGCCAATAAATTCACATTTTTTCATTTAACCATTTGAATACCTTATACAAATTTAATGATGCAGTATATAGTATTGGATTTAGCAAACCTAATCCTCCTTCTTATTCTTTATTCATGTATAATACACCCCCTTTAACAGGACTTAATCTCTAGTCCCATATGAAAGAGAAGAATGTTTCTAATAAACGTTTTTCATGCATTCTTGGAATCATAACAATACTAGGTAAATGCTATCTAATCTATTAATACTAAATGAATCAAATTTACCTTTTTTCTTACAAGCTAATTTGTACATTTTCCATTATAAAGAAATATCTTTTATTTCCTTTATTATATAACATCTCTTTTTATTGCCTTCTTTATCAAACTGTATCCCTAGAACAGATATTTATTTCATGGAAATTTGTATACCTGCTATTTTTATTAGGTCACACAGTCATTTACTTTTCTCTTTATTAAGAGTCATATCTCTTTCCTTTAAACAATCAACTAAATAGATAAGAACTTTTCTCATCCAGTCTGTAGTTTCAGTTGTTATAATAATATCATCTGCATATGACATCAGAACTGGAATTTCAGCTTCTGTTTGAATTATAAAATTTGCCTTCTTAATTTTCTGATTAACCTCTCTAACTATTGTATTCATAACTAAAGCAAATAGAATACTACTAATAGGGCACCCCTGTCTTATATCATTGTTCATGTCTACTTTTTTACTTAACCAACCATTTCCTAAGACTCTTACTTTATTATTGTTGTATGTTGTTATACATACTTGCTTGATTTTATATATATCCATTACTTCCCACAGTATATCATGCTGTATTGAATCAAATGTTTTGTTAATGTCACCTACCATAAGTTTTTGTATCTTCTTTCTTTCTTTCTTTCTTTCTTTCTAATAATATCAATTATTTCTCTCACTATCATTATCAACTCTTGACATCCTTTTCCTTTAATATCACATATACTTTACCCCATTGTATATTGTACCTTATTCTCAAATATTTTTTGCATTATTTTCGAAAATATCTTATAGTCTGTGTTTTTAAAACAATTGGTCCCTAACTTTATACACTACCTTACTTTACAAAATCAACACAAGCAAAACCCAAATAAATTCTGGAGCTCGCTCAACTCTTTGTTAAGCCCAGGGTCTAGTAATAATCTTTGCCCAGACCCAAATAAAACACCCATTGAAATTGCTGCAACCTTCAACTCCTATTTCATAGATACTGTAGCCAGTCTAACCGCTACCTTTTCCAAGACCAGCTTGTTCACCACAGACCTCTCCACAGCTAACACCAGTACACTCCCTATTCCCAACTTTACCCTGTCACCTGTACCCACCTTGACTATTAAACAATTGTTTCTAAAACTCAAACCATGCTCAAATGCCCTGGACAATATATCCACCAAATACCTGCAAATCTCAGCAAACTCAATCGCTTACCCTATCAGCATACTTGTCAACAGATCTATCCAAGAATCCTATATGCCCATCATCTGGAAAAAAGCTTATATCCTCCCTCTACACAAGGGGGGCACCAACATAGACATCAACAACTTCCATTCCATTTCTATACTATCACCCATCTCTAAGATTCTGGGAAATGTAATAATTTTCATCTTCTTCACCATCTGACTCACAACCACATCCTCTCCCCCACCCAACACAGATTTAGGCCAGGACATAGTACCACCACTGCCCTCATATCCTTCATGGACACTGTCCACTGAGCCAGTGAAGCTGGTAAAATCATATCTTCACTATTTCTTGACCTTTCTAAAGCTTTCAATACTATATCCCACTCTCTCCTTCTAACAAAATTCTCTAACATAGCCACCTCACCTCAAAATCTAAACTGGTTCACTAATTACCTCACTAACAGGCAACAATCAACCAAATGGCAGAACTCTTACTCCCCTTTCCTAAACACCACCACTGGTGTTCCTCAAGGCTCCATTTTAGGCCTGCTTTATCAATAACATCCACACCACACTCTCTCAAGGCTCAGTCATCCAGTACACAGATGACTCCACTATCATCTGTACTGCAAACAACTCCTCAGAACAACACCAACTCACTCAAAATGCCCTCACCTCCACCAAAATTTGGATGTCTAATATCATCTTGCCCTGAACCCCAACAAAACCAAACTAGTAATCTTTGCTCCCAAAAAGTCCACACCCCTACAAAAAGAGAACTTCACCATTCAATCGCAAAATGGTACCACCATCGACATAGTACCTATCACAAACCTTCTAGATGTCATCATAGATGAAAACCTCACATTCGACCTGCAAATCCAGTTCAATATTAAAAAGACACATCAAAAGCTTGGCACTCTCTACAGACACAAACATCTACTCAGTGCCTCAGCCCAACTTTCTCTTGCCTCTTCTTTTCTATTACACTCTCTTTTATATGGTGCCCCCCTCCTCACCAACATTCAGTCCTCTCTAAAGTCTAAACTAGACTCATGCCACAACAAAATTGCTAAGTTTGTAACTAATGCCTCCTACTCATCCCACCACTTCTTACCATTATGCAACCTAAAATGGCTTGAATTCTCTAACTATCTCACCTTTATCCAACTGACTACAGCTCACAAACTCTTTCATAATCCATCCATATGCCTGTCTCTATCTTCTATACTTACTTTATACCATCCTAACAGACCACTCCACTCTAACAACCAATTGCTCATAAATGTAGAAAAACCCAAACTTCCAGCTGATCTTTACTCCTTTACCTCTGCAAAACTTAGGAACTCCCTCCACCAACACTTAGATCCACCTGCTCAGTAACCCTCTTCACGACATCTCTGAAACATCTCTCCTCATCTTGGCTGTGCACATGTGCTAACACTGCATCTCATATAACCTAACTTCAACCATCACAACTATTCACACCCCCACTCTACTACTCTGACATCCTCCTTTCACATCCACTTGTATTTTTACTTACTCCACCTCTCTATCCTGTCCACTTCCCTCTTCTACTAACCCTCATTGTCCCATAATTGATCCCTCCTGTCTACTTCCTTCTCTTCCTAACTCTTACAGACCAACCATTGAACCAGGTGTGACAGTCAGGTACTCTCACAGCCTACCTTAATATCATACCACCACTTATATCTGCAACAATATCCACCAACTTTGCTGATTCCTGCAACAGGACTCATATAGTCTACTGCTCAGCTATTATACCTCCTAAACATGTGAAAAGTTTAAGTACCTAGTCCCTAATTCATTCCTATATCTGCTTTTCACCCACTGCATGAAGTGTCATGTATATACTCTGTATTGCTTGTATAATATCTTTGATTTGAGAATGATTATTTATGTACTGTTTTTTTTTTCACCAATTGTACAAGCTGCCAATAATATGCACTAAATGTCTTTATTAAAGTAACTTATTTAATGTATGTGAAATGTCTTATTTGTGGAGCTTTTCTCCCTGGGACTCCACTGAAAATGGGCACTTCTGGCCCAGCTGGACCATCCCAGTAAACAAATTCAACTAAATAAATAAATAAATAAATACCTTTTTCTCCCTTTTCCATATAAATTTTAATATCCTACTACACAATTCCCTATGCTTTAAGCCTTCATTTAACTATTCATTAAATACACAAGTATTTTTTTGTGATTTGTCTAGATTCTTATACATTTTGATCCATTACCATATAGATTCAGTACTCATCCTATATTTAACTGTTTAAACATATTTTCTAATTCATATAATGTAATCTTAGTTTTCAAATACTCAATTGATTTGTTTATAAAATTGTTTACTTCCCATGTCCTTACACTTTGTCTCTTTTTCTTACTAAACATTTTTTACACATACCTTACAAGAATACACCCACGGTAGTGGTGCTGCGGTAGCATTGTCGCCTCACAGTAAGACGTCGCATTCGATTCTCAGCTAGAGCATCTTCTGTGTGGAGGCATGCATGAATGGGCGTGCCTTCATTGGAGATTGTGCGTCAGGGCTGATAACTCAGCACGTAAAAATCCCCTACCAAACATTAGCGGACCGGAGTTCCGCTGTGGTGACCCCTAACTGGGATAAGCCGAAAGAAACAACAACAACAACCTTACAAGAATTTCCATAATGTGTTTCTGACTTTTCTTTAGATTACCTTCTTTATTTTTCATTTCTGTCATCATACTACCATCTTCTTCAATGACCTTACTTAGATAAGGTGAAACTTCTTCCTTTCTACCTTGTAAAAATATTTTTGTTTACATAACAATTCCTTAATTTTTTTTTCATAATTTTTCTTATAAATTTATTTTTCTCTTTCATAATATGCTCCATTAGTTTTCTAAATTATCTAACACATCTCTATATGTTTTGGCATACTCCTGCTTTTCTTTCTTTGCTTTTCTTTATTTCTTTCTTACTTTATTCTGACAATGTAAATAACTATCTTTTAAAAGTAGCCCATCATTCCAACCAATTAACATAAAATGCTTTCAGAGCAATGCGGTCCTTCTATAATCGATTAATTTCTTTCTTTCCTTTTTCATTGAATTCATTTCCATTTATTCTTTTTTACCCTTTCCTATCTTTATATCTTTTTTATTATGATATATTTCCAACCATATTGCCAAATGATCTGACTAACCTGTTACAATAGTTTCTTCTTCTATTATACATATTTCTTCTGATACTACAAAATAGTCAATTTCAGATTTTAAAGTACCTCTTCTATAAGTCCATGTTTTTTATTCCATATAACCAATTTTTAATATTTCAGTACTTCTATTATCTTTTTACGCGTTTTCTTCTTTTCTTTCTATTTCCCTTTAAATCAAAATTGAAATCTGCTATAATTGTTATATGCATATTTACAACTACATAATCCAATATTTCTGAAATAAATTTTCCCTTCCTTGCCTAATCATGTAAGCATATATGGCAATAATTCTACAGACCTTTTCTTGCCATCTTACATCTATAATTGTCAATCTTCCTATTTTAACTAAAATAATACCCAAAATCTTTACTATTCTTCTACATAATACTGCTGTTCCTGAACAAGGTTTGTTCCCAATATTCTATATTATTTCTCCATCCCTTATTTGAGTCTGTAATCTTTCTTCATATGTCTAAAAGCTTATATCTGCCAGAATAATAATATATACATTACATTTGTAACATCATTCTAAAATTGCTATTCTTCTTTAAATACTTTTCAAACTATTTACGTTCATTGAAAGAATCCTTAAGTTATTCCTTTCCCCGTTTCTTAATTTAAGAGATATCACTTATTCTTATACTAGTTTCTTAAAAAAATTACTTATTCCCTTTCTACTTTTCCTTTATATTAATGGCTTTAATTTTTTTCTATCTTTTACTCTTTTACCAATAGAATTATTTTTTCTTCTTACCATTTTCCAACTTATATCTTCATCACTAACTTCTGATTTGATTTCTAAATCCTCTTCTTCATTATTTTTTCAGTATCTCCCTTTTTTCCTTCAAGGTTTCATCTACTTCTGTCTAATCTTCATTCCTGTTTTATTCTTTATCCTTGCTCTGATTCACAGTACTTAACACAGTCTCCTTTTCTTCACAATTCATCTATAAATGTCCTGTTTCTTTACATTTATAACATTCAAGTTCACATTTCTTTGCTTCATGTCCTGTTTTACCACATGTATAACATTTCTTTTTATCACAATTAATAACTAAATATCTTTCTTTTCTACCAGAAAAAAAACATGTCTTTGGGTGTCCCCAATATTTTTCAACACCTATGTTACCATCAATATTTATAATGCTTGGAATATGTGCATTTTTTTTTCTGTTTCCATTTTTTAAATGGCATTGCAACCCCATGGCCCAGTCCATAAACCTCTGTCATGATAAACTTTTGAAATGCCTTTTATTTTTCTACATATATATTTTTAAATGTTCTTTTAAAGTATCCCTTTCCACCTCAGTTCAAAACTGAATATGGATTTGTTTTTTAGTTTCTCAAAAAGAAGATTTTATGAAATATTCATTCCATGGATCATTTTGTCTTTTTTCATATTCACATAGACACTTCTCCATATCTTGCACAGTCTCAAAAATGTCACAACAATGTCTCTTTATTAATCAAAATAAAAGCTCTCACCTTTTGTGTTTTCACACCCAAAGGTAAAATTTCATTGCCCCATACCTCATATCTGTTCAACTCCTGACTTCCTTTACTTTATATTCTTACTAAAAATGTTCTCTTTACACTGTTCTCTTTTTTCTTTTATCTCATTCTGTCTTGTGTGGTTGCTACTGTCTCTGCATATGCTTTTTTTGCTTTTCCACTGTCTCCTTCCAAAGTTGTTTCTACACCCTCCTCATAATTATTTTTTCATGATGTCCCCCCACGATACTTCATTCTCTGTTTCACTATGGTTAATTAAGTCCTGAAGTAAATCATCCTGCAACCCTCCGGATTGGTGGGTTGTAACTGTACATTCCTCTCCAACTGTCTTGTTAGTTCATTCAAACAAATTTGCTAAAAAGCTTCTAATGAATCTTCAACCTCTGCTACATTTTTTTAACTGGCATTCACCCCCAGCCCTTTCAGTTGCTTTTCCATCTCCACCACCATTCTCCCAGCCACCTCCACTCTGGGAATGCGACATGCACATGCACTCATATATGATAGCAGCAGGAGTACCGATCATGACTAGAGAAAGTCCCCCTAGTGAGTATGAATACCATCACAGGTCTCCCATGAAAAGAGGCCATAGGCTTAATGGGACTAACCTACTCAACAAAGTGTAAATAAATGAATAAATAAAATTATCCAGGTCCCTTTTGAAGGAAGATAGTGTATTGCACAGTTTTATTTGCAGAGGGGGACTATTCCAGAGGTGAGGGACATGCTGAGTAATCCATTTCCCTCTTCACTGTGTTTAATTGATCTGTTGGAGCTGGCTTAGGTCCTTTGCCTAAAGTTAGTTGAACCGTTTGATTTATGAAGGTACAAAATTTATAGATATACAGATATACATGTCATACAAATATATGTACTAGCTGTGCATTCTTAGGGGGTTTTAAGCCTGTCATCTTCTTTGTTAGGAATTTCTGGGATTTTTCCAGTTGTTTGATATTTCTGGTGACATAGATCCCAATGGGTACATTGTATTCTATAACTGGTCTGATCAGTGCTCAACACAAAGGAACAATACCATTTAGTTTTAGAGGTAATAAAATGTCAAAGGTGTGTTTAGACAAGTGCACAGTTTATATAATGTGATGCTATCAACATTTTATTTAGTATTTTGTGTTTCACTCGGATTGGTATAGGAGGGGTATACATGTGTGTGGATTTATGTAGTGTTTCACTTTGTTTTGTTGGTGTTTGTCAAGACAGTACACTGCCAGTGTGAGGTGCAACTGTGCGCCAGTAGTGTTTTTCTGCTTTGTGTCTAATATTTGTTCCTTTTCCGTATGTGCAACCATAAAGTTGATATATATATATATATATATATATATATATATATATGTATATATATATATATATATATATATATATATATATATATGTATAACACACACACACATATATATTTATATAACACACACACACACATATATATATATATATATATATATATATATATATATATATTTATAAACACGCGCACACACACACACACACACACACACACACATATATATATATATATATATAGAGAGAGAGAGAGAGAGCAAACGAGAGATAGGCAGATACATATAAGTTTAGGAAACATGCGCTTTACATTTTACTGCATTTCTGAAATTATTTTGGTAGGCAACATTTGCAGGATCAGTGTTTTGTGTGGGTGAGATAATGTATGTGCATATTTCTTTATATTGTTACATTATTTTAATGTCTGCTTTTATATATATATATATATATATATATATATATATATATATATATATATATATATAGATAGATAGTTATAGATATACAGATATACAGATATAGATGTCATACAAATATATGTACTAGCTGTGCATTCTGGCTGTGCACATCTGTATGAATAAGTTCTCTGTGGGCAGCTTGTTCTCATATCCAAAAGATATGCATCTTACTTTGGCAAGCTAATCCATAAACTGACCCTTGGTTTGTTCTGACAAGGTTTTCTGTTTGGGTCTTCCTGCAAAGGACTAACTGATTTAAGAAATAGATGTAAATAAATAACTACATACATGCTTGCACTGACATATGCATGTTTGCATAGAGTAAATACATTCGGGAGACAAGGACGTAAATAGGAAAATTATTATACTTTACAGGATAAAACTATTAAAAAGGCATGAATGTAAACATACTGCCATCCATTCATTTAAAGATTCTTGGACATTCCCCTAAATAATACACTGGATACTGGTATCTGATATGAAACTGTGGACTGGCAAGTCTGTAGGCACTCACCTGCTTCTTTTATGTGTTTGTAAACATCATCTGAGCCAGCAGAAGAGTATGGAATATCATCATGGGCAACAAAATCAATCTAAATAAAAAATATAAAACATGTCACTTATTATATAGGAAAAAAATTAAAAGCATTGCATTGTCTACAAATTTGTCAAGTTTTGCATTCTAGGCCTCTCTCTGTTGCCCTCTGTTTTACCTGCCTCCTTGCTTCCGTCACAAATGATACCACAGATCTGTTCTCGTTACTACATATGTTTTGTTAATTGAGTTCTTCATGTATAGAAAAACAGTGGCTAGGTATTTATGACAAGAATTTTACAACTGAATGCTCTATAATCTTAAAAGTTAATGATGTAAGCTTTTTACAGGCAATCACAGCAAGAAGGGTGAATAAAACCTGAATTTAACACATTTCACCAATCACTGCTTTACACAGCTCCTGATGTTACCTTGATAATCTAGAAAGCTAATATAAAATAAAGACAGCACTGGACAAGTCCATTTTATGACATCTTTTACTTATAAGTATGCATTTTTAAGAAACAAAAACTTTATAAATATACTGCATTCATTTATTAAGTATATGCTTTTAAAACCACATTTTTTGCCATTGATCTTGTGACTCATATTACATTACTGCAGACTCAAGCCAGAGAAACAATATTGCAGATCTGCTCAAGTTAGAGAAAAAATGTGGTGTGCATTTCTTATAATCAGCTACATACAGAATTATTTATAGTGTTGTATAGCAGAAAACTAAACTTGGTGGGATTTATGAACGCAACAGTCATTAATGGATTTTGAAATTAATGATTATACACATTTCCACATTTTACTTTCCCTAGAGTTATTAAAACTTTGTTAGCAGATGCTAAAAGCATAAAGAGTTTCTGTCACAAAGTAGAATGAGATAATTTGAACCAAAGATCTTAAAGTCATAAAAGGTACAACCATTACTTTTCTTTTTACCAGTCATTTCCCTCAACCTAACAAAAATTTGCTGTTTTGATTGTTTAATGCTGCTATTATCTTACCAAAATATTTAGGTAGTAGTGAAATTATACACTGAGCAATTTGCAGTCAAATATGGTAGATGCATGCAAAGTATATGTTTTAATAATGTAATGTTCACTATAAGAATAAGCTTATCCTGGTAACAGATTAGAAAAAAGGACACAGAATAACACATTTTTGATGATTCATTTAGTAACAACAGTGAAGAGTGATAACGTCATCACAATTGAAGAATTGTAGCTGTTTAAGAGCACTTATTATATACAGTGTGGCTTTTGTTACTGTCCCGATTCCAGTCCAAAGTATTTTAAGAATTGTAGTTCACTCTATTTGTATCTATAGTTGCCATTGCATAAATTGTTGGCTAGTAAGAAAGTAGAGGAGCTGAAGGTTATTTCAGAGATGGTGCACATTTACTTGAAAACTATAATGATGAACTGAAAAAAAAAAGAATCATCAGCAGGGTTTCAGATGCCTTAAGTGTAGAAACAGTTTGTATTAGAAGATCAAAGATGGTGGCAAGCACCCTTTTTCCTTTCCTATGATGGGGTGGCCCTGGAGATGGATAATTATGCTGAATGCAGATAAGGTCCCCTGAAGGAACAATTTCCACTCTGTGTTACTGCAAGCATGTATTATCACTGTAACTTTAGCTAACACAATACCATATCTGCTTAGCACTCATGAGGTATGTCATTCATCTTTATTCCTATAAAATCTTCTGTTCTACAAGGAGATGACAATTTTTCATCCTGGCCAAAGAAACATAAATCTATCATAATTTATGGTGCTCTGTAACCTGCAATAATTAAAAGCATGCCTGTACTTGATTTCAGTGTGTTTTCCACATACATTCTCAAACTTGATCATATGCTACATATTCTGACCACTTATCACACACCACAAAACACACTTAATGAAGAAAGGTCAAGAGGTATCTCTAGTTTGAGATGTGCTGTTTTCAAAGTCCTTCATTTAAACATGAATCAAATTCATTTTGAGATATTATAAATCTTGATTACTAAAGTTTGAATGTCTGAATCTAATTGTTTTTTGACAACACTAGGCATTGTAGATCACACCTTAATTAAAATACCACAGTTCTAAAGAACTGCAGATCATGTCACAAAAATCTAAGTTGGCAAGTTCATAACTTTACCTATACCCACTATAATCTACTGTAGTCCTGTTTGATGTTACCCTAGTTAAGTATTTATATATTGAGATTACACTAATCTTTAGTACTAATTTTAGACCTACTCAAGTTATCTTCTTCAGACCAGAACTGTTAATATTTTGCTACTTTTTTATTGGGCAACTAAACTTTGGTAAAAAAGTGCTTAGTTTCCTGTAATTTATCCATGGAACTTCCCAAAACTCCACATCAAAAATAGTTAGAAAGAGATTCTAAGTAATGTATTTTAAGTTCAGCAGGGACTGGAATTAAGTTCACAGTACCCAAGATCTGTAAATTTTGTATGATATCACATGGGTTATCTAATGGTAATCTGATATCAGTTAATTGGAGGTTTGGGAGAGCATAGATTTAGAAAGGCACTTAGGATTAACAACAATTTAATTTAACTCATTCATATATTTAAATCCATACACAAAAGGTGATCTTGGAAAAGCAAGCTTTGTAACTCTCTCTCAAAGGCCTCTCAAGGACCTTCAGTTGGATCCCAGTAAAGCAAATGGCCAACTTCCTACAAGGATCATTCCTCTTCAAGCTTGTATATCATAAAACTTTCACACCTTCTGCAACCAAACTCATCATCATAACTACCACCCCCCACTTATAATCTTCAAACACAAACACAATATGACCCTATTTTTCAGATCTCAAGAAATACAATACAAAAGAATATTCTCTACAGAGCTTTTCCATATTAGTACCCAAATTCTGGCATTCACTATCCAACTACATCAAAACCTCACCAACTATGCTGACTTCAGACTTCACCTTAAATCTTATCTAACCAACAAAGCCAATCCAAACATTATTGTTCTAGCAATATCACCTAAAACTCTCTCAACTTACTAAAAGACTAACAATTGATTTTTTTCGAATGCATTTGACAATTATATCAGCGCTCTTCATTTTGGTCTGGAAAACATTGTACAAATTGTAAAAATATCTTTTTGAACTTATTGTTTCTTAATATATATATATATATATATATATATATATATATATATATATATATATATATATATATTAGCCATTGAAAAATGTAGATATACTATGTATTGTAATCAAACTATTTTGCTACTTAAAACTTTGTTTTGTACCAAGTATTATGTCTGCTTTGCTGTTTACTTCACACTGTACCTTTTTTATTATGTTTTTGTTTCATTGTGATATCTTGGCTTGAGCCTGAAAGTGATCATAAATGATCACTGTCCTACTCCAGTAAACAAACTGAAATACAATTTTAAAAAGTAACTGATTAATTATAACAAACATAGTGACATGATAGGGTCTTTCACTGAGTTCAGCTAAGAGCACATTTTCTTGAGGCTTATTTAGTGTCCATCTTCTTTCTATATTTTTTTCTGAATAATTTGATGCAGCATTGTGGGTTTTTTTTTTTGTCAGTCAGTACCAAACCTGGAACAAAATGCAGACCAACTGCAATCAGCAATTCGAAATTTTAAAATAATAACTCATTGCAATCTACATTCAACTTGGATCTATGAATGTGAAACAGAAAATTTACCCCAGGACAATCTCTGTACTATAAATGCTTTATCCTATACATGGGTCCCCTGAAATTATCTGTGGTATGATCCCAGTTATTCGCATTAGGATATAATATATAATTATCTACCATGTGATGGATAAGTCCAAATGGGATAGTTTCATTCAAGCACCCAAAAGGAAACTGGCTAGGCCAAAAATGTCCCTTAAGGGCAGCTAGCCTAGTACTTACCTATGAACCTATATTCAAGACCAAAGTTGTTCTCTTTGAAATAAAGACTCACATAAGGAGTACTGCCACAGCATTTTCTGATAAGTTATTATCTCTTACCAAGTGACTGGCCTTCATTAAAGTATCTACCTCACAAGTACTTGTTGCCAACAAGTTTTTAAGTTTGTTTGTTTTTTTTCTTTTAGTTCTTCTGAATGTGCACCAAATATAGTTGTTAAAGTGTGTTCTTTTTGGGGGGCAGCTGTTTTTTTGATGTGTGTGTGTGTGTGTGTGTGTGTGTGTGTGTGTGTGTGTGTGTGTGTGTGTGTGTGTGTGTGTGTGTGTGTGTGTATATATATATATATATATATATATATATAGTATGCTTTTTGCAGTGTGAGCTAAACTGTATCATGTAATGTGGCTGGGTTACTATTGTAAATGGTTGCAGCTTTTGTTTAAAAACATATGCCCTCTATTTCCATTTGTATTTAAATAAACTAATAACTGTTTAGCTTTGTTTTTGACTTGGCCATTGGCTAAAATTGATCCTAACAACTTCTTCAATCAGGAATACAGCTTCACTAAAGACAGAAAATAGATAAATACAAAGATTTTGCAGCAAACATTGATTATTGATTCAATTTTCTTTTCTGATGTGTCTTAGCTTCAAATTGGGAGTGCTGTACTTCCTATCGCACATAAATTGAGCTTCATCAATGGTTCTGCGTCCTGGAGAAGCCCTTGCCTAACTAGAAGCTCTGTTTCATAAATATGCATGGTTTTCTACCTATGTAGCCAGCAAGGCACAAGCACCAGTGGATCCAACAGTGCCTCATGTAGAACCTACCACGAGGTACACAGTAAGCAGAACAGGAAAAGGTTTCATCGCTGGAAACACCCATGGGTCAGTGGCTATTGCTGTTGTCTGACTATGTTGGAGTTCTTCAAGGTTTATATACTTACACCGCTTATTGTCTCTTGTTCTTATTTTATTGCAATTTACTTTCAATTTGTTTTACTTTAAAGTTGCTTTTTTTCTTGGAGCTTTAAAAATTATTGGATAGTGCCAGTTAGCAAAGATTTGTTAGCAGAATTGATTGTTGTGCCAGTGTATCTCTGTAACTGTGATATAACTGTTTTTGTACACAGCTTTTGTGCATGGAATTATTGTCTATAAATTGTGTTACTGGTTTTAAGTCAGAGGCATGCAGATAAGAGAAATTCTGTTCCCGCAAAGTGTCCTTTTTCAACCCCTAGCCCATTAACCCTTGTGAGACTCAAACCCTGCACCTTGTGTTTGTAAGGCAAACACCTTAACCATTAGGCCACCCTCCCAACCCATGTGATATTATAGCCTAGTGTCCTGTACAGGAATAGCTCATACTTTATGACCACTGCTTCTTAGAATAGATGCTGTCTCCCCTACAACCCTGAATACGTTAAAGGAGGTATCAACAATGAATGAATAAATGGCATTTGCTATGTGTAGTAAAGTTGCATATGCTGTGTTTAGCAGTTTAACATATTGCTGCAGTCAGCCACAGACTGCACATTTATCTCAGAATCAGGAGATGGCCTTTTCCCTACATTTCTTCACACACAAGTCCTATACATTGTACACCATGTCTCTAAATTTCACTAGCATTCTTAGCTTAGTGACAATAAGGCTCTAGAACTTTCATTTAAGTTACAAGTAATTATCCTTGACCTCTCAGTGCCTTCATCATATTACATGGTCTTAGCTTCAGTTCATTTTGTTGTGATTCCATTCCTGTTAAGAATTCCAGGCATAGTCCATATCATTTACAAGAAGTCTATAAAATATAGTAGCCTACAATGCTGTACGTGTAATGCAAAGTTATATAATACAATCATTATTAGAAACATTAATTTGTGTATTTTCAGCACATTTTCCAATATAAATACTGCTAAATTCACAGAATCAGTATTATATTTTAATGGCTTAGATAAATGAATACAAAATCATATTTTATTCTTTCATTTATTATATGGACTTTTCTGCTCATTACCTTTTGAGTACTATTTTCAGATTCACTTTACAGATATGATCATTAGGTATGCATTCACATATCCTTCTGGTGTTTGGTTGTGACATGAAGAATGAAGGCTAATGTATTTGTGTATATCATAACTAAAATAAAGAAAAAGGTTATGAATGAATATGGTTACCACATTGAAGACATCAAGCCTTACATCTTCCAGTAAGGAAATATGTACAGAGCACTGTCTTCAATGTCTTCATGATAACAAATAGCAGCTTTATTACTTACAGCACTTGTAGTAGTTGCGATAATTGAATGAAAGTACATTTATATAACATAACTGCTAATCTAAATTAACGTTCAACATCACAGCACATCACATTATAAGGTATACAATGGTAGTGCTTCTTAAGCATACTATGTTCTCAGTGATAAAGTGCACAGCACGTGTGTGAGTCTGTAGGTAGTTGTAACAGAATGACATCTTCAGCACACTGTCACCATTTATAATGTTCTTGCTTATTATATTCATGACATTTGCACTGAATTTAAAATATAAAGTTTTTTTTAACTATGTGTCTTCTGTTAACCAAAAAAGATATATGCTAAGTCTACTATTTGTTTTGAACATGGGACTATCACAGAATTTTGCTTAGCAACATAGTATGATGACTGCCTGAGTGCACACATTGTCATTCAGTAGTCTTCTTGAGATGAATAAACAGTATATGTGCTCTCAGGCTTTACCATTGCTGTGGGAATGCAAACACAAAATCAAAAAGACAAGAGAAAAACTTTATTCTTGGGGTGGCATACTACCCCAATAGTTTATACTTTACCCAGTTTCAAAAGCAAGAGTTAATGGAGTCTTCCAACATAAGGCCAGTTCTGAAAAATTGCTGAGCAAGCCATTTCTTAAGACTTTGAAATTGTGCATTGACAATGAACATAAGTTTAAAATGTCAAAGAAACAGTGCGTCCTGTTGTAGTGAATGGGCTATTTTGGTGTTGGTGTTTGTGCTCGTCCTGGACACCAGAACTGGTACTGCAGGTGTCACTGTGGGGTGGCTGACTTTGGGTGTGCTCACTGAGTATTTGGCGGGGTCAGTGGTCTTTGGATTATGCAAGGAAGACGTAATGAGATTCGTTCACAATGAAGGCTTGTGAATCTCATTAAACACCCTTGGAATATCACGAATCCATAGCATTTGTTTTATTGGCTTAGAATCAATTAGTGTAAAGAGTATTCTGCCTCCTAATATGATGTCATACCATGGGTAGAGAGATTTAGTATAAGAGTAGTGTTACAGAATCACTACCCTGATCTTTCCTGAGCCCAGTTCTGATGTCACATACTGCTTATGACACCTCTTGCAGACTGCACACTGATGTATAGCACTCCCTAACCAACCCTACCTTCCAAAAGTCAGAGTTTTCAGTATTCTTTTCTGTGATGCCAGACAAGTACATTCTCTATTATCGTGGTAAATAAAGCACTCTGTCTTCTCCAGTCTCATACGTACAACTAAATTGTCTCCTTATAATAATGAATAGCAGACACAATTACAAACATTTTATGTGTTCCATGATATGGCAGCCCTAAATGTTACATGGAACAAAATGAGACATTTTAAAGTAAGAAAGTACTAAATAATAAACACAAAAACAATAAACTGCTAAAACCAAAGGAAAGCAACCTCCGTAAACCACACTCCACTTTTTATTAAAACATTAAGCGCTTTCATCCACGGTAAACTGGACTTCCTCAGAATGACAATTCATGAATTTCCTTGCCTTAAATACAGTAATAAAATCACATGACAAAAGTCAATTAAAACAAATTAAAATCAATTAAGACACATTTTGTCCATTATGCTCAAATCAATTGCCTAAAAGTCAAATACAAAACATCATAAATGTTTTCCATATGTGCTGTCCACTACACTAAAATATTACAGTTTGAGATTGTGAAGGGAATAAAGTTCTAAATGGCAAAGACAGCTTTCAACTTTAAATAACTTGTGATGAAAATCATTTCATTGAGACCAGGGAAATGGCAGCATTACATTTTAACTGCCATCTTAATTGTTTATACTCGAAATACATGTCTGATGGTCCTCCCCTAGGTCCCATAATTACATGGCATATTGAAATGAATTTGGAAAAGTGTTTCGGAAAACTCTTAATATGTTTAGATAAAGCATTATGTTCATCTTTCCTAGAGATGTCATGCTGGTGTTGATATAGCCTATTTTTAAATGCTCTTGATGTTTTTCCTTTATAAAAACATTCACACTGCTGACACTTAGCCACATGAATAATCCCCCTACCATCACAATAATATCTGCAACCCAGTTTGATACTTCCAAATCCTTCTAAGTATATGTCAGAAGCTTCTAGAATATGTCTGTACTAGGAACAGTGGCCACATTTGACCATTGCACCAACTGATGTAACAGTTAAGAGTTTTTCCATCAAGGTTTTGAAACAAACATCCTCTTGGTATACAATAATTAGTTTCTTTCCAACTTTCTCATAATACTCCTGCTCTATCCCAAACAGATGCCAATTTTTTGACTATGATGTTATGTATGGCATTAAAATGTAAATTGTATGACAATACCAAAGTTTCCTAAAATTGATTTCTTTATCTAGACTATTCATTGCCCTGTTGGATTGGTTGTTATGTGTTCCTAATAAAGGAAAATAATTCCCCCTCACTTCTTTTCCTCTCCACTTCAGAAAAAAATAGCAGTGAGAATCACCTCAGGATTTCCCCTTTGTTCAAACATCACCCTCAATTTGTTGCATTTATCCTTAAAACAAGTGTCCTCCCTAACCATCCGGCCCAACCTCACAGATTGGACCTTAACCAATGTCCTCTTTTGTAAATCGGGTGCCAACTAATGAAGTGTAAAAGGGAATTGGAATAGGTAGGTTTCCTATAAAGTGTAGATTCAAATCTTTGGGTCAGTTTGTTTTTTTTGTGATGAAGACATCTAAACAAATTGACCTTATCTGAATTTGTTTCCATCATAATCTTTAAAAATTGGGTGGTACCATTTATAAAATGAAAAAAAAAATGATCCAATCTATCACTAGTTTCTACCCAAAAAATAATGATGTCATCCAGGAAACATCTATACAAGACCAACAATCTCTGTATTAAGATGAGAAGACCAGGATGATTTCCTAATATGCCATTACCATATTGGCAAAAACAGGGGAGCATGCCGCCACCATGGCTACCACATTTGAATGAAAAGTTGGTTTACATAGGTAATAAAATTATTCTCCAAGACTGCCTCCATCAAACTTCTAAGAGTTAAACTTTCAGTATGCCCAGTACCAGAATGAATGCACAAAAACTCATAAAACCACTCAATACTGATGTCATGGGGTATTACAGAGAATAAATCTCTTACATCTATTGTAACAAAAATAAGATTGTCAGAATACAAATCATTGGAAACTTTGGACAGAAATTCCCAGGAATCCTTTAATAAATAAGGTAATAATCCAAGACCCCTTTTACACATTGGTCTATGAATTTAGCCAAAGGAAAAGTTTTTGAAGCCTTAGCTTAGCATCGGCAATTGGCCTCAGTGGGGGGGGGTTTCCACCAAACACTTGTGGACCTTGGGTATACCAAAAATGGTGGGGGTCCTGGGGTGGGTCACCTTCAAAAATTCATATTCCACCAATGAAATGTATTCATTTATCAAAAGATCTTCCAACAATAAATCAATTTTCTGATAAGCTATGTTCATTTCATTCAATGAAGTCTCCTCATATGCTCCTGTATATAGTAAGGAAAACATTTTATTGATGTAATTGTTGGTGCCATAACCACTAGGCCCCCACCCTTGTCTGGCTTCATCACCTTAATACTCCTATTTTTTTTTAATTGTTTTTAATAAATCCCATTCCTCACTGCTTAAATTACAGCAGTGATTAATTGGGGTTTTTAATAATTCTCTGATCTCAAATTCACACATTCTTTCAAAAATGTTAATGATGGGGTGCAAAGGTGGGTTAAAAATACTTGGTCTCTTGCAGCTTTCATTGGAGACTAAATTGACAACACTTCCTCCATATGTTGTATCTTTCGGCTTTTCCCGATTAGGGGTCACCACAGCGGAACTCCGGTCCGCTAATGATTGGCAGTAGATTTTTACGTGCTGAGTTGCCGGCCCTGACGCACAACCATCAACGAAGGTACGCCCATTCACGCATGTCTCCACACAGAAGATGCTCTAGCTGAGAATCGAACAGGACAACATCTTACTGTGAGGCCACAATGCTACCGCAGCACCACCACCGCAGTACAACACTTCCTCCATATAAAAAATTAAAATATATTTTTCTAGTGTACAGTTTGAGCTGTAACAATAGCCCAAGACTCTGTGATTTCAATATCACTAAAATTATATATTCTAAAATCTCCTATGCAGTTGGAAATGATACTGCAATGCCTCAAACCATGATTGTTGCTGTTCCTCATTGTCATGTTGTTCCCCCTCCCTCTGACTCCTCAAACCTTCCGATAGACAGAGGTACTCTAAAGGGTCCAAATCACTTTGACTTTGTCCATCACTAACCTCATTATTAATATCATCCCTATTTCTGGAAACATTAGTATCATGCCCCACTTGGTTGTTGTTAGAATTGTCCGGGTTAATACTGTTGGGGGGACAGGGTAGGCTGTACCATTTTCATGTTCTAACCTATCTCTAGTATGCTTCTTTATTTTTTTGACTTTTAAGTCACCAAGCATTTGGTCAATCCTAGAATAAAATAGCCCTGTACTTATTAAACTTTAAATCAAATAATAAGTCAGATTGAATACTATTGTTCAAAATACTAATATCAACATCCATTGCATACATTTTCCTCTCATTGTCTCTTATTAATACTTCTAACAATTCACAGCCATGCCTGTTAAATAAATGAAGCAACTCACAATGTAAGTCTGAATTTGGGCCAATCCTGTAGGATGCTTCCATATTCTCAACCCCTTTGAAACCTGTTCAACCTTCAAACACTCACTTAAATAACAATTTTAAAACTTGAGTTTAAGATATTTAAAAACAGAGTCTTCGAAGGTCTTTAATTGTTTTAATTGTTTATATAATGATCTGAAAATTTCTTGCCACGGTTCCACATTAAACTGCCAGTCACATCCTTCCTGTAACCATTCCTAAAAGTTAAAGTGGTTCGAGCCATTCATTCTTTAAATGGCAGCTATTGAAGATGTCATCGCATTGGTGCTTGCATTAGTATTAGCACCATTCACCGGCAAAGCCTGTATTCTCTGAGCTGGTGTAATCCTGGAAGTATCAAAACCCACCGAACCAGAAGAAAAAAAATCACGCTGCCTGTTAATTCTAGATGCACATTCCTTCCATGGTTCAAGACTACTGAAACTTGCTGCATACGTCCTTGAATAAGGGCTGTCAAATTACCAATAGACTCCACAAGTTTGTTGTAATGATCCTGTGTGGAACTAACAGCTCCAGAGGCACTCTCCATAACAAAGACAATCACAAAATAATAAACATAAAAGCAATAAACCAATAAAAACCAAAGGAAAGTGACCTCTGTAAGACAGTAGAAAGATGCAATCAAAATAGTTCTGCTACCAAACATTTTATAAAGTGCTACAGTTCAAAGATTACACGCTTCGGGTCTATGGCACTGGGGCAAATACAGAAAAGTACTAAGAGAAAAGGTCTTCAAGTAAAAAGCAACATTATATTTTAATGGTTATCCTTGGTTGGAATAATACACTTTGTTTTAACCAATGCTTGTGTGCATGTGAACATATCTTTTCATTCAGGATGCAGAAGCTCCTTTCTTAAATCACAACACCCAGGAAGCATAGTTTCATTTTGAATATTATAAGGCCAGTGGCAGTGGACTAGGATGTTTTTTTTTATTTTTTTTCAAAAAAGAAAATGCTGCCGCCTTCTTTTTCAGTGAAGCAGACACATACATACCCATGCATAGACCAAAACACATACAACATGATGCAGGCGCGCGAGTGCACACACACACACACACACACACACACACACACACACACACACACACACACACACACACACACACACACACACGCATAGGCAAACACAAATGGGCACATACAGAAATGCCTGTTGTCTGCATCACATAGCAGTTTAACTTCTAGAATGTCAGTAGCTCATGGGTGGAAGTCTTAAATACATCTAATACAGAGTCTTGTCGAAAGACTCTGTTAAAATAATGAAGCATGTCAGCAGAAGGATGTTTTGAAACTTTGAATGTTTTGAATGGAGATTGACGTACAGTACAGAATAGGAAATTTACTGTTTTCCTCACTGTGGTGTGATCTTAGATTTGGTATATTTATTTATTTGTTTGTTTTTATTTTTTTATTACATTTTCAAAGTTTCAAACCTTCGATCTTATGGTCTCAGCCATTTAAAGTTCGAAGTTTTGAAACTTCAAGCTTCTGAAGAAGATCCATGAATGTTCCAACCCTGACTAACTCCTTAATTACTTTCACATTATAAACAGTTATGTATTTTTATTGCTCATAAGTGTTTGTTGTAACCTACTAGTTTTTAAGCAAGGATACTCTGTGAATCTTTCTAGTCCCTTCATGAGGTCTATACTGAACATACTTTGTGAAACATGCTTTACTCTTTGGTATTATGTTTTTCTGTATGACTGGAGCTTTTCTCTCCGGGACTCCGCTGAAAATGGACATGTATCCAGTCAGACTTTCCCGGTCAACAAATGTAAAATAAATAAATAAAAAAAATAAAATCCATGAATCCACACACACACACACACACACACACACACACACACACACACACACACACACACATATATATATATATATTGTTTCACTTCTTATACGCGAATTGCTGAAATATCGAATTTCAGCAATTCGTGTCCATGAAGCCGAAACCTCTAAATAACGAAAGTGCATAATCGCGAATAGGACTATGTCAAATTTGCGCTTATGCATTTTCTTTATCGTACGGAAGTGTTCAGCTGGGATGGTGTCCGCAGTTTAAGTTGAGTGAGTGTGCGTGAGTGTTTTTGTAACTTGTATGAGTGGGTTGGGGAGGGAGGTGGGGGTATGAGTGTGTGTGTTGGCTGTGTGTGATTTTTTTTTTTTTTTACTGTTTGTGCGATCTCGGAGTTAATATATATAAGTAGGGGGGTGTGCGGGTGCAGGGGGGGCTTGCCCCCTGCATATGTGTAGTGTAGGTGTGTGTCTGTGTGGTGCTGTGTTGTTTTTCAGTGTTTTGTGGTGTGGGTGTTATGGTTTGTGTGTTTTGTGCTGCATGGTGAGTGTTCGATGTGATTTCGTGGTTGTGCGGTGTCAGTGTTTTAATGGTTTTGACTTTATACTGTTGAATTGCTGAAATTCGATATTTCTGCATTTTGGCAATATGAAGTGAAACTCTGTATATATATATATATATATATATATATATATATATATATATATATACATATATATATATATATGGGTCTACTTCTTTTGACCTAACTTTCATTTGCCCGACACTCATTTTCCTGACCCCATTTGACTGAAATTACATTCATTTGCCTGACAAGTATTATTAGCAAGAAAATGGAATATGCTCCTTCCCCAATGTAGTGCTAACCCCTGAGTTAGAATATATAGTTAGTGTGGGGCGCAGCCCCCCACTTCATTCATATGATATTGTTAACTTTTGATGTAATATTGCTTAGTAAAGAGAAAAGAGTGAGGCCCCACCCCCCCCCCCCCGTGGGGTGCTTTGCCCCACACCCCCTTAACTATATAGTCTAACTCCAGGGTCGCACTACAGTGGGGAAGGGGCATATTCCATTTCAAATGAAGTGTCAGGCAAATGAAATTTCAGTCATTTGGTCACGGGCAAATGGATGTCAAGCAAATGGGAGTTAGGTCAAAAGAAGTAGACCCATATATATATATATATATATATATATATATATATATATATATATATGTACATACATTTTTTGAGTGTGTGTATATGTATTGTTTTTACAATATATACAGTAACAGCAGTGAACCAAGTTATCTGTTGCCTTGCACAATTACTTTGTACCCATTTTATCTAGCTACATATATGGAAACATAAGTTAGCCCTGTGATGTACCTACCCTGCCTTCAAGACCAAGATCATTTGCACCCTCTTCATACTTGTTACTGCCCTACTGACTTTTGCTTGCTGCATTCCCTGCTTTCTGACAAATGAAACAAACTTCCA
The DNA here is from genome assembly GCF_019279795.1 of Protopterus annectens. NCBI lineage: Eukaryota > Metazoa > Chordata > Ceratodontiformes > Protopteridae > Protopterus > Protopterus annectens. Next base: position 321,581,285 of record NC_056735.1, read on the forward strand.
CATGAGCTGGTTCTGTTAAGAAATTTACATTTTCAGGCAATGCACTTCTTCTTGCTCATCTGACTGCTAACTGCATTTGCTTTCCTCTTAGTCTAGATTCAGCTGACTTGCTATAACTGGATGGAGCTTTCTGTCTAATCTAACATAATAGCTCAGTCAGAACTGCACAGGAGTCTTAGACTGAGAATCTCAGCTCTTGCTGGTGCTCGTCCTTCTGTCACCTCTCATTGACCTGTCTGATGGCACATGCTGCAGCTGTAATCCTAAGTGTTTTAGGTAATAGTTTCTTTTAAATCTTCATTGTATTCTCCTGTCTTTCCTTACCCGTTAGCTTGAAAGACATGTACAGAAGACTGGCCATTTCTATAATCCTCAAGTGCTGGATCTCTTCAAGAATTAAACCATGAATAGCAAGTAAAGTGACTGATTGGAAATGAAGCAGATTTGTTATTCCCAAATCAAGTGAAGGATATACACTGCATCAGTGATTCTGCTGCACATTCCCAGGATGCTTTGGGAAATAGAAAACACTTGCATTCCTTATTTTCACAAAGGAGCAATGAAAATATCAAAACAGCTCTATTTAGGAGGTTCTCTTAAGCAGATAACCCCCAACACCCACAGGGACCTCTGGTGTCTAAAACCAGTTATGGTCCAGGTATATAGGAACACTCTTAAGTCCAGAGATTGCTAACATAAATGACCTTAAGAAGTTTAGGGAACGTATTTTAACTGCACTTTTTAAAATACCAGAGTCAGGTGTTACTACAAATCACATAGTTTGCCTGGAGAGGTAGCTGCACTGCCTCACAGTTTTGGTCTAAAAGTCACCCATCTTCTATATACTCACAGTAATGTGGGCACCATAACTGGATATAATGGCTATTTTTTCATTGTGCTCTTGATGTAGAACAAGTAATGTTATGAAATTGGCAGCTATGTTTAGCTACACTCTCTGCTTTGTCATCGTGCTTAACTTACACTGCAAGTCTTTGTGTTTCTCTTTTCTGATTTATTATTTGTCTGGAAACATGGTTTTGCTTTGCTGTACTACTGATCTTGTTACTTTTAGTTATCTACCATCACACAGTACATTCTGTATGTTGTACCTAATGTAAGTGATGATTTGGATCATGGTGAAAAAAGCAGCACTCCATTTTGAATCAGTTCATCTACCTGGATAGCTAATTAGCAAACAAAAATATACCTTCATTTATTTTCTGCATTTTCACCAGTCACACTTCCACAACATGCAATGCATTCTAGTAGTAATATAAATGAGCAATCAACATTTACGCTACTGGCCATTAAGTCAAGAATGAAAGGAAAATAAAATGTACTATGAATGAACTCTGCTTATATCAGTATAATAAAAGAGAGCAGAATTTATTAATAGCATTTAAAATGGCAAAGTAACATAATAAAATGCTCTCTTAAAGTGTACTGACAAAGAAGCGGATAAAACATTTTAGTAATACCCATAGTGGCATTTCATAAATAAATGAAAAATTCATTTCTATGAGCACAATACATTCTCTTTCCAAGTTTTTTGTTGTACTTTTTGAGCAAGAGGTAATGGTAAAACTATGATTTTTATTGTAAAGGGTTCCTTTTAATATTTAATAATGACTTATAATTACAGTAATGTTCCTTTAGTGTTTGGCACAGAGATTAGTGAGCCGTGATCAGTTTATCAGTAAATATCAACCTGTTAGCTCTTAGAGGAAAGGAAATATTAGCTTAGTGTAATAGCATATTGCTCACTAATAACAGCCTGAGCAATATAATTAAAGACTGATAGCTAGCATTTGATTCAATTGTCTGTAGCACATTGCTATGGTGAAATAAGCACCATGCAGAGGAATACGCATGTATACAATTTAGCTCCCTGAGAAGGCCAAGTACAGGTTGAGGTGTCGGGCCATTTTCTGTTTTGCCTAAATTTCCTTTTTTCCCCAGTGACATTGTATTTGTGTTTGTTTAACTAACAAGTGTGTGGGTTGTGTGTGTGTGTGTTCACATAAGTAAGTGAAATCTTACCATTATTTGATTTGCAGCTTTTTGTTGAAGTATTGCAAGGCACCTTCTGAACAGAACATGTGCAATGTTCAAAATAATAGTTACTTTCCTTTGCAGTGGCAAAGCAATCAGATGGGTGGAGGTGGGGGTGGGAGGTCCGAAACTAAGAGGGAGTGAAAGCAAAAGAAAGACAGAGGCTCTCTGCAAAGGCCTAAGGGGCAAATAACTAGACATGGGACCCAAGTCTAAATGTAATAAGGTCTAAAGTGACAGAACACAAGGTGTGTGTGCTATATAAATGCCAAGTGATGAAATAAAGAACTACAAGATAGACATGTCCCCGGTGCAGTAATTATTAACTGCATTGAAAAAAGGCATGCCACAATTACATACAGAATATAATGCCCCTGCCAAGCCTTTTTGATACAAATTCTTTCCAGTTGATTTTTTTTCTCTCTTGGAATTAAAAGAAACAGCTAATCATGCCACATGGCACCCTTATTATTGAAGATGCCCCAGCTTAAAGTCCAGAGGAATGTTGGGGGAAATATTTTCCCATATGTATGAATTAATGTAAGACAACCACTGGGAAAAATACATTGCTGTAAGCTTAGTTTCTTAATGATATTCTGCCCTTTTGGAAATAAAGTAATTTTTCTTTACATGTCTATGTCTGAAATTGAGAAATTCAGCATTTATAAAACATTCTTCTTCTTGCTTTTCCTGGTTATGGGTCACCACAGAGGAACTCCGGTCCGCTAATGATTGGCAGTAGATTTGTACGGTGCCAAGGTGCCAGCCCGATGCCCAACCTTCAACGAAGGCATGCCCATTCACGCATGTCTTTCGGACGTCACTCTACCATGGGGAGGACATGCAGACTCCACACAGAAGGCGCTCCAGCCTAGAATCGAACGGGAGAACCTCTTGCTGTGAGGCAACAATGCTACCACTACACCACCGCGGCTTACAGCATTTATAAAATATTACAGCAAAATAATCTAAAATAATACTTTTCCAAAAAGACATCATTGTGTGCAATACTTGGTTAGTTTCAAAAATTAAAATAGGTGATAGCCCACAAGCATATGTAAGGCAGCAGAACTTAAGAAATTGATTTTGTCACTAGAGGTATATTACATTTAGAGATGGCAGATAAATGTTTCTTGAAATATGAATTGTTAGCCTTCAAACTATTGATAAAAGAGATGTATTATGAAACATGTTTACCTGGAGCAAGGTCTCACTGTACAGTCTGGTTAATATTATCACTCCACAGTTTAGATAACCTGTGGGTTACTTATACCCACTCACCCATGTAGAGTGAGTAAAGAAGACATGCTAAAGCAGGTAGAACAGATTTCTGGACCCGATAATAGGGAAAAAAAACAGTATACCAGAAAAACACTCAAAAATGAATGAAAAAGAAGGAGCAACATCTGTAAATTACATTAAAGTAAAATAAAATTATTTATCAATATATATCTGTCATTAATTAATTAACTAATTTTGCACTATCAAGAAGCAGCAGTAAGTATCCAGCATATTTTATTAAGTTAATGTCTGCCAGAAACATTTAGAAAAAATGTTACTGGAAAGAGAACCATCCAGATGCAGACGGGTCTATATTAGAACATCGAAGTTTTAAAACTTCAAATGTTCTAATATCGACCCCTATACAGCGAACACTTACAATACCGAACATGCAGAACAACAAATTTTTTCTCAGGGAAAAAATTTGCTGTTACGACACACATACACACAACACAAGCACACCAAACAAAAAGCAATCCACACACATACACTTAAAATCCTACATCTAACCCTACACTAAACTATACAAACACTACTATCTATCCACTTACCTTAACCCAAACCCTAACCCTAAGGTCCATCACTATCGCACACTCACCTCACCTGTGCCCTAACCCAAACTCACCTACCCCATCCTAACCCTCACGTCCACACAATCACACACTTACCTGACCCATGCCCTAACCTTAACTCACCTAATCTGTGCCATAACCCTCACGTCCACATAATCGCACACTTACCTGATCCTGACCCATAACTTTCCACCGCAGTGCTGAAAATAGAGAAGCCACAGAAACGGCCAACCAAATTCCTTTCCTAGGAAGAAATTCGGTGTTCCGCAGCTTTGCTATTTTCAGCATTTGCTGAATAGGGGTCGATATTAGAACATTCAAAGTTTTAAAACTTCGATGTTTTAATATAGACCCGATGCAGACCAGGGTGACACTCCCCATTTACACCAGCTCCTTATTGTAGCAGTGGAATTCTTTTATCTTCAGCCCTATTCAGGTCAGGATATTAGATTGCACTATGCCATTAGTAAAACTGCTGGCTAAATGCTGACTTGCCAAGAGATTCCCTGCAAAGAATTGCTTTAATCCGTAGTTACCAAATGGAACAGGCCACATGTGAAGCAGTGTATGGTGAGAGAATTGCAGAGTTTCAGGGCTGCTTTGGTAATTTGTATTACTTGTAGTACCTTCTCTTTATTAAATTATTTAAAGATACCATCTATGCCATTGCCCTGCCTTTTGAATTCAATCACACTAATTTACAAGAACAAATGTCGACTGTACTCTTATTGCAGAGCATCTTGCCAGTGCTAAGTTTTTTAGGTAATCGTGAAAAAAACTGATTGTCAAGTGCTTGAAAACTGTCAAAATAAGAACCCTTATCCTCACATGATCTAGCTCCAAGGTTATCACCAGCCCTTTAAAGTCCTGGCCATAATGCTTAAATTTAAAGTAAAAATCAATATCCCATTACTGCTTTCTAGAGGTTCTGTTTTAGAGGTTCTCCATTTGTTCCAAATTTTATTTCTGAGGAGGATTTTTTGCCTAGTTTGTTTTGTAAGCCAGGGGGCAATTTTGGTCCTTATGCGGGAGGAATGAAGTGGGGCATGGGAGTTGAGGATATGAAGGAATTTTGTATTGAAGTAGATTACTGCTTCATCTAGTTTAAGGTGTAGCATGGGAGACCAATCACATGCTTTGAGTTCATTTTGGAAGGACTGAGGATTGAAGAATTTTTTGGAGTGGAAGGTTGTAACATTATTATAATTAGGACAATGAATTTTTTGCTTAATAATATAGGTAATCATGTGGTCACTAATATCGTCTGGAAGGGTTCCTGGTTTATAAGTATGATGGCTATTGAGAAGGATCCAGTCTAAGGTGGTTGTTTTATTACTTGGTTTATGGATTCTGGTAGGAGTGGTAATTATTTGAGAGAAACCGTGAAGATTTATGTGATTGGTGGGATTGGGCAAAGAGCAGGTTATCCAGTCTATATTAAAGTCTCCTAGGACAATGGTTTCCTGAGGTAGGTGCGTAGAGAGGTGATTAAGTATGTTTTCAAGTGTAGTAATATTATTTCCTGGGGGGAGATATATGCAAATAACATAGATAGATTTGGAGTTGTTAATTTGAAGCTTGGCAGTAAGGGTTTCAGCATTATTAGCTGTTGGTAGGGGCAAGTCGAAGGTGCTAACTTGGAGTCCTGATTTGTACAAAATGGCTACTCCACCACCTTTTTTGGTTTTCTGGTCATTTCTTAGGATATTGAACCTTGGAGGGATGATTTCCTAGTCGAGGGTAGTGGGTTTTAACCATGTCTCTGTGATGCAGAGAATGTCAAAGGAATGCACTTGTAAGAGTGCGTGAAGGTAGGTAATTTTATTGTTAATGCTACGGATGTTAAGGTGTGCTATCAGCAGGGAGTTTGATGGCCTATTTGGGGTAGTGATGATGGGTGTCGTTGAGTTATTTGGGAGGTTGAGTGTATGAGTATAGGGACCGGGGTTAGGATGAATATCGCCGGCTAATAGCGGGTGTTTTTGAGGATACTGAATACACTTTAGAATTTTGTAGATATTGAGAGTGGATCGTTTGACAAGGAAGTAGGTTAGATGGGTTGATCTATGGTACTTTGGAAGTAGGTATGTAGAAGTACAGGTTATATTACTATGTTGGAGTGTATGTCTAAGGGAAGTAGGGAGAGTTTGTTGGTTGGGAAAGTGTTCTAGAAAAGAGAAATGTTCAAAGGAGGTTAGTGTATAAGGTATAGTAAGAGGTGCAAGAGATGTAGTTAGGAGAAGAAGGTATGTATAAATTGATTTGTGTGTTGGGTCCATTAGGTTGTAAATGGAAGCAGTATAAGTCAGTGAAGGGAAAGACTGAATATGGAGGTATGAGGGAAGAAGGTGGAAAGTAATATGGAAGTATAAGGGAAGGAGGAGGAGGGAGTAAATGTTAAGTGTGGTAGATTGGAGGGAGATTTGAGTTAATAAAATAAGTAAAAGGAGGTTGTAGAGATACAGCTATGCTATATAGTGGTACAAGGTAGGGTGTGGAAGGGGAAGGGGGTGGAGCTAAACCTGAGATAAATTAAAGTAGGAAGTAGTAGAGATGGGGGTGCGGCTGTAAAGTGGCAGGAGATTGTGACAGGGGGAAGAATAGGGAGGCGGGTGTGGTAATAGACGTATATAGTTAGGACCAGTGGGGTGGGTGGGAATTGGGGGTAAGGTAGGGGAGCGGAGTGAGCCCAAAGGGCGAACGGAGCGGGTTGGAGCAGGTAAGTAAAAGATTTCCCAGAGTCAATCAGTGAGGAGGAGGAAAATTTAGAGGCAAAAGCAGTAGTCACAGGTAAGTATAAAGTGGCTTAAGTAGTTCAAGTGACAAAGGCAAAAGGAGAGGAGATGAAAAATATGGGGACAGAGTGGAAGAAGAAGGAAAAAGAAAGGCTAAGAGGATGAAGAAGTGTTACTAGCGGGATGGAGAGGAGATACTAGAGGGAGTGAGATAACAGATTAGCAGCTAAACAAGAAGTAAGACAAGAAAAAGAAAATCAGGTAGGCAATTAGTACAATTAAATGTGGTGAACTGGAGGAAAGGCTATAGCATCAAAGCTGGCAAACAGTGCCACCAAGTGGACAGAGAGCAGAATACAGGTGAAGTTAGAAAAATTAGTAGTTAGAAGTGACTCCGAAAGAGGAGTTGGGGGGGGATACACCACAGGCACAAGGACAGGGAGGGGTCTGGCTGCTGGCTGTCTGACTCAGTGTCTTAAAAATTCCAAACAAGCTAGGTAAGAGATACCTAGAAAGGTCAGACTAAGCTTAAATAGTGGGTACAGTGAAGCTATTACTAATACACTTTAATGTTTAGGACCAGGGAGGAGACATACTTTCTTGTTTGGTTTACACAGGAAAGATTATAGTCCGAGTCAGCAGAATAGGATGACCACTCGTTGGGATGGCTTGAAGGTAGATTTGTAACAAGATCCTTTATGACCCCGCAGGTCCTTTCATGCAGAGTAGGGAGGTAAAGCTAGGCAAAATAGAAAGATACAAAATACATTAGGAGTGAGGGCAACAAGAACAATGATAGCAGAATCTTTAAGTCAAGCAAGGAGGACACAGAGCAGACACAACTTAACAATGTTAAAGGTGGCACAGTACACAATCATGAGGCATTAACAGGTAGCTACCAAGACATAGGCATAGCAGTCATAATTCAGCAATCATAGGGACAGTTGGTGAGATACCCTTTAGTATTACAAAAGTAAACACTATGTAAACAATATCAGCTTAGTTCTGTCCGGAAAACAAAGTAGATGTAAAAGTTCAGACTGTGTAACAATCACATTAGGCACAATAGGTTGTGCATAACACTTGTAAAAAAATAAACAGACCTGCCTTGTATTGGCAGGGAAACTGATATAGCGACTAAATAATGCACACTGTGTAGATAGCCAAAAAAACATTAGAAACGGTTCAAAATATAACATCAACAACTTCTAGCCCAAAACAATTAAAAAACATTCATAAAATAACATGAACTACTTCTAGGGGTAAGGTAGTGCATAAAATAAGTTCTGATCAAGTCCCCTAAGTGGTTTACAGGTGACGGCCACTAAGCATGCGATTCCCACGGGGGTTAACCAAGTACAGTACACCTAATATCAGTTGGCATGTGTGTCGTCAGGGAAGGCAGCCATTAGCCAGCTGCTAAGACACATTTGAGTCCAGGAGAGAGTCGCTAATGACTACTTGATGACCAAATAGGAGTGAAGCAGTCTAACACGTGCACGCTTCAACTAAGAGTAGGAAAGGGCACAAAATATCCACAATCTGAGCAATTAAGTAGGTCACTCTGACAATCAAAGTAGTTAGAGGACAGCTAAGCTTTACATGAACATGAACGCTAGCAAAAATTATAGGCAAAAGCACTCCCATAAGAAAGTACACAGTACAGTCGAGTGCCCCAGGAGCTTTAATAGGGAGTCCAACATGTGGTTGAGCCTTGCCCTCTATCCTATAACATCAGGAGGGGAAAAGTAAAAAGATAGGTTTGAAGGGAGGTGCGGGAGCCTAAGACTGTAAATGCAACCTGGGAATAGGATAAAACGCACTTGCAGAGGAGCGTACTTGGGGCGGGTTACAACATCGGGTGGTAATAAGTAAAAAAACTATGTTTAAAGGGAGGTGCAGGAGCCTAAAACTGCCAATGAAACATAAGAGTAGGATAAAACGCTCTCGCAGAAGGGCGTACCTAGGGCGGGTTACCCCAGAAGCTGAAAAAAGAGCAGAAAAAATGTGAATGAAACCTTAAAGTAGGATAAAATGCTCTTATCACAGAGCGTATTTTGGGCAGGATACCCCAGGATAAAACGCTTTTTCAGAAGAGCGTACTAAGGGCGGGTTACCCCAGGAGCTGTAAATGGAGCAAAAAATGCAAATGAAACCTAAAAGTAGGATACAGTGCTCTTACAAAGGAGCGTACTTTGGGCAGGTTACCCCAGGAGCTGGAAGAACTACTCTAGCAAATGATATGGGTAAGGTAACTCTATTTCACATCAGGAGTCTAATTTCACCTCAATGGAGTGTGCGGAAGCATCAGATTATAAAAAAGGGTAAAGGGTAAAGATGCTGAGGCAGGAACGCCAAAGAGATGAGTATGGTATAACTGCTTTAGAATGTGCATAGGCATAAATGCAGCATTAAAGATTGCGTAAAACACTGCGCTACTGAGTATCACAGAGCCCTTAACAACACTGGACAGTTGTACGAGCGCTAAAATATGTCACGTAAAGATAGCAAATGCAGGTGGAGTAGCGTTTGAAAACACCTAGGAGCAGCGAGATAAGAGCCCACGTGGAAGGCAATGCGCATTTTAGTCACCGTTAAGTAAGCCCACTAACGTTTCTCACTGAATAACAGGCAGTAAATAATCATTCACTCTTGCGACAGTTGTTAAAACATTAGTCTTAAAACAGGACGTCTACAAATGCCAGCATGGGCTACCTCTACAGCAGTATGGTGCAAGCTAATTACATAACTAATCAGAGACACTATACTAGTGCTATAGATCAATAAGTTACCAGTTTACTACAAAGAAATGTAACAATCTATAGCATCGGTTTACTGCTCAATCAAAACAGCATTAGTTATACAGGTATCTTACTTACATAACAGACACTCGTCTGAGGCCAGGGATGCCCAGCAGCCAGGGCAGGTACCAAGAAAGAAAAGATGGCGCCACTCTAGACTTCCCCCCTATATGCCCTTGGGGCAGGATGTGAGGTGGGAGGGGGAGGAGGCAGAGGAGGCAAGGGCAGGTTAAAAGGGGAGGGGCAGGAACCATACAAAGGTATGAAGAGAGGCAGGCTTAATGGAACTACTCAGTAGGCAAGATTGTACAGAAAGTAAAGAAAATAGGGGTTAAGTATCTGTGGAGGGTATAGCAAAGATGCGAGAGAGAAAAGGGGGTGAGTAAGTTAGGGTGTAAGAAGGGAAGGGGGAAGATTATATTAAATAGAGATTACATGGGAGCAAGGAGGCCTGGGGTGGGAGTGGAGCAGGTAAGTAAAAGATTTCCCGGAGTCAATCAGTGAGGAGGAGGAAAATCCAGAGGCAAAAGCAGTAGTCACAGGTAAGTATAAAGTGGCTTAAGTAGTTCAAGTGACAAAGGCAAAAGGAGAGGAGATGAAAAATATGGGGATAGAGTGGAAGAAGAAGGAAAAAGAAAGGCTAAGAGGATGGAGAAGAGTTACTAGCTAAATGGAGAGGAGATACTAGAGGGAGTGAGATAACAGATTGGCAGCTAAGCAAGAAGTAAGACAAGAAAAAGAAAATCAGGTAGGGAATTAGTATAATTAAATGTGGTGAACTGGAGGAAAGGCTATAGCATCAAAGCCGGCAAACAGTGCCGTCTAGTGGGCAGAGGGCAGAATACAGGTGAAGTTAGAAAAATTAGTAGTTAGAGGTGACTCCGAAAGAGGAGTCGGGGGGGGGGATACACCACAGGCACAAGGACAGGGATGGGTCTGGCTGCTGGCTGTCTGACTCAGTATCTTAAAAATTCCAAACAAGCTAGGTAAGAGATACCTAGAAAGGTCAGACTAAGCTTAAATAGTGGGTACAGTGAAGCTATTACTAATACACTTTAATGTTTAGGACCAGGAGGAGACATACTTTCTTGTTTGGTTAACACAGGAAAGATTATAGTCTGAGTCAGCAGAATAGGATGACCACTCGTTGGGATGGCTTGAAGGTAGATTTGTAACAAGATCCTTTATGACCCCGCAGGTCCTTTCATGCAGAGTAGGGGGGTAAAGTTTCTTGTTTGGTTAACACAGGAAAGATTATAGTCCGAGTCAGCAGAATAGGATGACCACTCGTTGGGATGGCTTGAAGGTAGATTTGTAACAAGATCCTTTATGACCCCGCAGGTCCTTTCATGCAGAGTAGGGGGGTAAAGATAACAGACACTCGTCTGAGGCCAGGGTCGCCCAGCAGCCAGGGCAGGTACCAAGAAAGAAAAGATCCATCAGATCATCTTTACTTCAAACAGTTAAGAAATGCCACCAAGAAAGACAATCACAGGGACAAAAAAGACTATTACTTTCAACTCCTACAAACCCATAAAGAACAACCTCAGAAATTCTGGTCAGGCATTAATAAACCTCTTCAACCAGGTCACTCTAAAACTCCTTCACCTTCCGGATTCAACCAAAATAACTCTGACCAGATTCCAGATGCTTTCAATAAATATTTTACTGAAGCCATTCTAACCCTTGCCAATGCTATACCACCAAGCACCTCTTCACCTCTAAACACCCCTAATACTACAACTCCTACCTTTCACATACAACCTGTCCCTACATCCCACATTTCCAAACTCCTCCAAAAATTTAAACCCTGCACCCCTTCTGCTGACTGCCTTCCAGCAGAATACCTGCAAATAGCAGCTAAAGCCATTGCCTACCCCATCTCCATCCTTATAAACAGAACAATCTCAGAAAGTAAAATCCCTTCCATATGGAAAGTATCCCACATCATCCCCCTACACAAAGGTGGTACATCTACTGAGCTCTCAAATTTTAGGCCTATAGCCTTACTCTCACCAATTGCCAAAATAATGGAAAAATGCATACACAGACAACTACTTGACCACCTTATCCATAATAACATACTTGCCAACTGCCAACATGGCTTTAGACCATTCCATAGCACAACTACCACTCTACTATCCTTTACTGACTCAATAAACAAAAATTGTAACAACAGTACTTTCGCTTCTGCTCTATTTATTGACCTTTCAAAGGCCTTCAACATGGTGAACCACAACTTACTCATTGAAATCCTAAAAGCCCAATCACTTGACTCACAATCTCTACTATGGTTTAAATCTTATCTTGAAAACAGACAGCAGGCAGTCCTTTGGAATAATACCCTTTCTTCTTCCCTCCCTGTGAACATCGGAGTACCGCAAGGCTCCATTTTAGGACCTCTTCTCTTTTCATTATTTATTAACAATCTACATACCAAAATTCCTCAAGCCACTTGCATTCAATATGTTGATGACTCAACATTAATTTGCTCTGCCAAGTCCATAAACTCTCTCCAATTCCAGACCCAAACAGTATTAAACAGTGTTGAAAATTGGTTCATGCAACACTGCCTCCTTCTGAACCCTAAAAAAACAAAACTGCTATTCTTTGCTCCTACTCTTAAGTCACCTCTACCAAATTTCATAATAACCTCTAACAATGGCACAAATATAGTCTCTGACACCACAACCCGTTTACTGGGTGTTACAATTGACAACACCCTTAGCTTTGATGACCATATTAACTCAACAATAAAAACTGTCAACAAAAAACTAGGCTCCCTCTACAGACTCAAACCCTTCCTTACCCCCCAGCGAGAATTATTATTGCTCAGACCCACCTATCCTCTACCCTGTTCTATGCTTCTGCAATTTATACTAATCTGTCTAGAAATAACATTACTAAACTTTCCACCTGTTATAATAATATAGCTAGATTTGCTGCCAGTTCCCCCTATAGAACACACCACTGTTACAACCTCAAACAACTGGGATGGCTACAACTGGATAACAAATTACTCTATCAGCAACTTGTTATCACCCAAAAAATACTCTATCACCCTAATAATACCCCCACCCTTACTAATCTAATCACCCCCTACAAAAATCTCCCTATACTTCGCTCAGCTAACAAATTTCTAGCTTCTTCTGTCAAATCTAACAACAAAGCAGGGGACTCACTCTTCACCAACACGGTGGGAAAAAGCTGGAATCAACTCCCTAGTGAACTTTCCTCTCTTGCTTCCACTCAACTATATAAAAAGCATCTTAAAGAATATCTAAAGAATCATTGGCTTTGTCCCTGCTCCAACCCTGATTGATTAGACCCAATATAGAAGAATTACACCAGAACCAGGTTCCTATTGTTCTTTCCTTTCTTGCATCTACTCCCACCTGATAAGAATTAACTTTAACCATCATCTGATAACCCACTGCTCTCTCCCTTATATAACCCTCCCTGACCTCTAAACCTCTTTTCTACTCTCTCAACTCTTCTCTTCTCCACTGCTTTATAAAAAAAAAAAAAAAAAACAATGTTATATTTTTTTGAATTCTTTTTTTTATAAGTATCTCATCCTCAAATTAAACAATGTGTTTTTAAATAGATGTAATTTTTTACTGTATATTGTAAACTTGTCTCTGCTACTGGTTGGAGCTTTTCTCCCTGGGCCTCTACTGAAAATGGACATATATCCAGTTAGACTAGTCCAGTCAACAAATGTAAATAAATAAATAGAGGTTCTGTTTTGAAATATAGCTGTGTTTCCCCAGACAGACCAACAGTGTGTCATGCATACATGATAGAAGTTTTGTCATTATACAGACAAACATACACACATTTGGGCAAGAATGTGGAAACATCTCAGTAATGAGAAAGCTCAACTCTGCAGAAGGAAATGAGTCTCAGTAAATTATGTCTTGATGGTCACTCAAGGATTAATAGGAAGGTGAATGAAATAGAATCTGAAAAAATGTAATTAGGTATAACAGTATCACTAAAAATTGTGTGTAGATTAGTAAAGGTGGTGGGAGGGACCATACTGATTAGTCAACAACTATGTAGATCACAATACAACAATTCATAAACAAACATCTAAGTCACACAATAACATGAGCTGAGCAACTCACAACACAAAACACTGCATACATTGGAAAATTATTTTGGCTGGGAGCATTACCCAACACTCCTATTTCTGCAGAGGAGTCCATCCTCCCCCACCCTCCTAAACTGCAAGGGAGACCGTCCTCCCTACATCAAAGCCTGCACACCTCTGATTTTGAAATGTACTACCTCCAGGGTCACACAAAGTCATTCAAAAGGAAGTTTTAAAAGTCTCATTCCCTCTGATGTTGGAGAAGCCATTATGTCACAGGCAATAAAAAGTCTGATGTGCTGAGATGTTGACAACATAAAAATGTAATTAAAAAGAAATGCTAACTTAAGTTTCAAATCTGTCAATAAAGTAGTGATCCAAAAAAAGCAGAGGAAAACTGTGGTAATAAAAAAAATATTGCATTGCATAGGTAAAGAAACCAGTTTCAATTAAACTATTGGTGATAAGAGAATGAGTGGCTGCAGTGTAGTATGCTCTAAGCTTCTTCCACTTCCACCTCCCTAGTTACCTGCGGTGCCAGCCAACAATACAATGTAGACACGTGGAATCTAATCAGACTTTCTGATTTAATTTTTCCTGTCCCTCCTGTTATTCTATTTCTTCTTGTTGGACACAGAAGCAATGGTAACATAAAGTAATAAGCATTAGAAGAGTGACAATATTTGACCTGGTCACATGACTTGATTTGCAAAGAAGTGGGAGGTGAAGCTAGAGATATTGGTGTTTTTTGAAGGGGTGGTAGGGGGTTCAAATTACAACTGAGAAAAGTATTACTTTTTGGAGAGGGTGATGGGGTAAAGCCCTTGACTGTGTTGCCTAAGGCAAACTTACTGTGAAATTTATGAGAAGGATTCATAGTTGTTTGAAACATAGGAAGAAAAGGATGGGAAAAGGGTATGGAAGAAAACCTGGGTGAAGGCTAGCTGCAATACTCAGATGGGCTCATAAGAGCATATATCTTCTTCTATAGATATGTATTCATATGAGTACAAGACTACGATTTATGTGCTGATTCTATTGAATCTATGACCAGATATCAGTAAAATTGGACTAATGAAAAATAGCACAGTGATTCCAGACCTGCTGAGATAGGAACGAAGTTTTCACATGACAATGTGACATTTCACATTAGCAAAGGAAAGATATATGCCTGCAGCTCATTACAAACTGTAAAGAAAGCTACAACAAGATAAGACCAAGGAGTTTCAGTTTTTAGTTACATTCATGATATCTGGATCTTGTTTCAAGTTACAAGGGAGAGTTATAGCCCAAACCCTTATGGTACCTCCCCTCTTTGATCTCAAAGTCTCCTGATAATCTTAAAGGAAAACGATGCCAGTAAAATGAGATGAAAGGAATACTTTTCAGGTGCTCCTAATAAAATATCATGTGTGCACTTTGTGACAAATACCACTACTAAAGATACATATCAAAACACTGTAGGAAATTGACTGTCTAATTATTTTATCAATGAAGAAATAAGACATGGGGATTACTTTCAAGATGCTGACAACTAAAATATCGTTTTTTGATGTAGCTTCTTTCCAGAAATTGATAGGAAATTAGTCAAACTTCAACACTTCAACACTTTCTAAAGCAAGAGGTTTCTAAAAAGTTTTATGTGGTTTTACATCAAAGTGAAATATTTCCTGTCAAAATCCTCACAAAAAATCTCCAACCTCCCCCCCATAAAAAAAGAACATGAGCACTTCAAACCCCTTACATGGAGATTTCACTCTAAAAAAAGAACTTCCAACAAGTCTTGTCTTCTATTCAAAAACTGAGATTGAAAATAGACTCCAAATAACACCTAAAACTGAATAGGACAACTGTTTCAACCAAGCTGAAATGTTAAAAATAATTACTGAGAAACAAAATATTTGCAAGAAATTGAAATAGTATGAATGGCATTGATGTAAGAATAAAGAACATCAAACTGGATACCAACTAAAACAAAATATTTGGCTTCTAAATAAAATGGAAGATCTAGCAAATGAGGAAGTTGATCTAATATAAGAATACAAGTCATACTGAAAAAAACTGAACATAATAACTTGATTTCATTTTTAACCTCTTGGTTACCCCAATTTCTGAATTTGCAAGGAGGCTTATTATATGGTATTGACAGCTCATAGAACTATTGGCAAAGAATTCCCATTAATTCAGCTGCCCCACAAAGAGCCATATTAGTAAAATGTATTTTCTACTTAGACAAAGAATTGCTTCTAAAAGCAGCATGGGCTAATTCTTATTTAAAACTAGACTAAAATCTAGCTAGATCTGACAATGGTTACGCCACCAAAACATTAGAGAAAAATGACAGAATACTGATCTCCAATAAAAGCTCTGAAGCAAAACATTAGTTCTAATATACAGCAGTCAATCAACCAGACTTCTAAAGACAGAATATTCAGCACCCCGGATGAAACACAAAGCATTTTTAAAACATCTCATCACAAGAGGAAATGGATTCTATGAAAAGGTCTTCAGAAATAAAAAAGAGCTGGTCTAAATCTATTTAAAAAATGGATTGTTTGAACCTCAGCAAAAGCAACCAAAGAAAACTTAAGGACTTTAACTGGTCTCTTATAAATCTTACTATTCCGTACATTCTGAAGCCTATATTTAAAATGTTGTATGACATTACCAATATGAACCAACCTTCAAAAACATTTAATGCTTTCTAAAAGATATGTAGTTAAATGGAAATGAATGAGGGGGACAAAAAGAGAAAGAGAAAAAGTAATTATCATGGGCCAGATTCCAAAGCACTTGCACACAGTGTAAGTCTGCCCTGATTCCGAAAGACTTGCTCTCGGTGTAAGTCTGCCCTGATTCTGAAAGACTTGCTCTCAGTGTAAGTCTGCCCTGATTCCGAAAGACTTGCTCTCAGTGTAAGTGACTTACTTCAGTATAAGGCCTATCTATAGACATGATTATACCCTGGGTCAAATTTCAAAAGACCTGGTCTCAGTGTAAGTCATCACTTACACTGAGAACAACTCTTTAGAACCTGGCCTGCATATGTCAGCTATGAGGTTATAATAAAACAGGGCACGTTTTCGCAGCAGAAAAGTTAAGCAAAAGTATACATTTACTTTGAACTGTTAAGAATTAAATATCATCTATATATTATATAAAATTATCCCCCTGGAAAATAATTACTACTTTCCTATAATCTGAATCATATTTTATGGTAATAAAACAGAAAGTACATGGGATTAATATTTAAGGGTAGATCACAATTATTAATGCTTTTCCTTCTTGTAAATAATATGTTTTTTTTTTTATTTCTCCATTTTGGTAACATTCTATTCAGTAAAAATCAGTAGTTATTTGAATAAATTTCAGCCTTGTTTATTTAATTTAGATGTGTGGAAATATACAAATCTTTCTGTTCCTGCCAAAAACTTGTTAATGTTACTCAAAGTGGAGGTCATTTCCAGTACTTGAAAAGATTTAAATAGTGTTTCTGATGTTATAAGGAAGGAGCCATTTAACTGGACTTATTCAGGTTCTTGGAAGGGAAGTAGTTAAGGACTTCCACCAATGTTAAAATATACCAATTTTATCTCTTTCATTTTTTAATGTAATCAACTTTAATAGACACATGAAGACAAAATATAATATATCCAGACATCTAGTATCTTCACTCCATGAATGTTTAGAGTTCCTTTGTATTTATCTTCATTTTTTCAGTGATGTTTATTAACACAAATCAAGTATACTAAAGTGGGTGGGAGTAACTGCCACTATCACTTATGTAAGACTGTTATTTTAAATGGTCATTTAGCTACACAAAGTGGAAATGTGGTATACCACATATCAAACTCACTTACTTATGTAATAGGCAATGTTTGGTTTGATACTAACATGACAAATGTATAAGAATTTGCTCATTAGGTAAATTATTAACAAATGCTTGATTGGTTGAAGAGCAGGCAGATGAGTTATGTAAATTAACCTAACATTTTCTTTTTTCAAGGAGAGGAAGAAGAGAAAGGGAAGGAATGAATGAATGAAGGAAAAAGAGAGAAGGGAGGGGAGGACAGAATTTTATTTTATTTATTTATTTTATTTTTATTTTACATTTGTTGACCGGGAGTGTCCAATTGGATACAAGTCCATTTTCAGTGGAGGCCCGGGGAGAAAAGCTCCAAGAGTACAATTTATTACCGACAAAAATGTAACGACATCACTTAGCCATACAATATTTCTTAGTAGCTAGGAGTTACTATATATTATTTGCTTTTGAAGATATCACAAAGCACGACAATCTTGGAATAGTATATTTTAAAGGGAAAGAAAAAGAGAAGAAGAAAAGCTCCATGAGAGTAGGTATTTCTGGAAATAGATGAGAAGGACATCATTATAATATGATATTTGATTTATGTGTTAGGATACGTATACTTGGCACTATGAGTATTAAGTTTAGGAGGTAGTGGAAAGGACAACATTCCTGTGGTAGTTTACACTAACTACTAGAGAGTTAGGATGAGCAATTGATTAACAGTGTTAAGTGGGTACAGAGGTCTGAGTTGGTAGCTTGACGGTCTTAATTAAATAAGGTGAAATTTCAGAAATGACATATTAGCCAGGGGGGAATGCAAGAGCATAGTCTGTTGTTCATGAAGTGAGCTTTGACTAGGTTTTTGAACTGAGTGGGGGATTTGCCTTCAGTTATGTGGACAGGAAGGGAGTTCCAAGTTTTTGATATATAGTGGCTGTAGACAGACTTACCCGCTTCATTGTTATATTTAGTTACTTTGAGGAGGTTTTGTGTATTAGACCTTAAGGTTCATGTAGTAGTATAGGGTTGAAGGAGATTTTGTAGGGCTAGGGTGTTATCAGGGTAGTTTATTATTTTGTGGGCTAATGCTAGTTGATTGGGTTGGAGTAGTAGTGGTAATTCTAGCCAGTTGAATTTTCTTAGGCGGTCACAGTGGTGTGTTCTAATGGGTGAGGTTGTAGCGACTCTAGCTATCTTATTGTAACAACTATCAAGTTTGTTTAGGTCAGATTTGTGGAGATTTGTAATTATGGGGGAGGCATACAATAAGGTGGATAATAGGTGAGTTCTGGCAAATACAATTTTGGTGTGGTTGGTGATTAATTTTCTATTGCAATAGAGAAGACCTAGCTTTTTATGTACTTTTCTTATGGTTGTGGAGATATGTATGTCAAATCTGTGGAGATTATCTATTTCTACCCCTAGCAGCTTGGTATGATTGGTGGGGGTGATTGTAGTATTGTTATTTGAGGAGATGATGAAACTATTGGAGGGAGGTGAGGTTCTGTGGAAGCTAAAGAGTAGTAGTTTTGCCTTACCTGGGTTCAGAATGAGGTTTTGTTCAGTAATCCAATTTTCTGCTAGAGAAAAGCATTCTTGTGTTTGGGAGTGAAGGAGGTCAATAGTTTTGGCTGTGCATATTATGGTAGTATCATCAGCATACTATACTATTGAGGCTTTGGAATTATTGGATGGAAGCTGGTTGGTGAAGAGGGTCCCAGGATGGAGCCTTGGGGCACCCCTAGGGAGACAGGTAGGGAGGGGGAGATTTGGTTTTGCCACATTACAGCTTGTTGTCTTCCCTTTAGGTAGTTTGTAAACCAGGAGTTGGCAGGGAGTGTAAGGTTAAGAGCGGATAGTGAGTGAAGGAGCTTTGTATGGTTAACCATATCAAATGCTTTGGACAAGTCTAGGAATGTGGTGGATACAAAGACTCCATTGTTTCTGTGGTTGTTGATGATGTTAGTAAATTCAGTAAGTGCGGTGGTGGTGCTGTGGAAGGGTCTAAAGCATGTTGTTGTGTTGCTAGTAGTTTGTTATCTATGAGGTATTGCATTAGTTGCTTGTGTATTACTCTCTCTAAAATTTTAGATAATGGGGATAGTATGGCTATAGGGCAGTAGTTACTGAGCACAAGGGAGGTACCCCCTTTCTGTAGTGGGATATGTGATATTTTCCATAACTGTGGTACTGTAAACTTGGAGATGGATCTGTTTATTAAGATGGAGATGGGATATGCTATGGCTTCTGTGACTATTTGGAGGTATTCAGCAGGTAATTTATCAGTGGCTAGAGAAGTTAGTTTGAGTTTTAGGAGTAGTTTTTCAATGGATCTTGTTGGTTCGGGATGGAAGCTAAAGTTGGGGCAGTTGTTTATTGTGACTGGTGGGGTGTGTATCTGCAGATGTGGGGATATTGTTGTAAGGTTGGTTATTTGCAAGGACTTGGGTAGTTTCTGTGAAGAATTTGTTGAATTGTGCTGGGATATTATCTTGGTTATTTCCAGTTTTTGGGGTAGGGGTTGTGCTTTTTCCTGGTTGTAGAATAGAGTTAATTGCTCTCCATAATTTTTGTGGGTTTTCCCTCTGTTTATCCTGTAATTTTTGGTAATAGGATGTTTTATCTGTTTTGGTAAGTTGTTTGGCTTTGTTACGTAGTTCAAGGTATAGTAGTTTGTCGGATAGGGATTTACTATTATGATAGGTAGCCCAGGCCTTGTTTCTTTTTTGAGGAAGGTTTTAGTATCTGGGGTTAGCCAGAGGGCATATTTAGTTTTAATTCTTGTTGTTCGGGGGGGGCATGATGGTTAAGGGTATTTAAGAAGGTTGTGTTGAAGTATAATATTGCTTTGTCAAGTGGTAGGCTTTTCAGGGGGTCCGCTTACACCTTTTTAGGTCATTTGTAAAGTTGGAGCAGTTAAAATGTTTTTTTGTTCCTAATTAGGCACGTAAATATTTGGGTTAGTTGTGGTATTTTTGATCTGACTAGAAATGTGGTTTGGTGGCCACTCAGGTTTCTGGTAGACACCCTGCTAGGGGTATCAGTGAGGGGTGGGATACTAGTATCCAGTCTAGTATGGACTGATGTTTGGTTCTTTTATCTGTTCTAGTGGGGGAGGTGATGAGTTGGGTTAGGCCATGTAGGTTAATATGAGATCGGGTGTTTTGACTGGAGCAGTTCTGCCAGTCAATATTAAGATCCCCTAATACTATGCTTTCTTGAGGGAGGGAGTTAGATATCCATTCTAGTAAGCTTTCTGTAATGGAAATATTATTACCTGGAGGGATGTAGCAACCTATGATGTTGATGTGTTTATTTGCATTCAGTTTTAGTTTAGTTAGGCTGAGTTCTACTTTATCAAGGTTTGGGGTTGTTATGTCTAGTTACTCAAGGGTGAAGTGAGTTTTGTACAGTATTGCAACACCCCCACCTTTTTTTCCCTATTCTGTCACTCTGGATTATATTGTAGCCTGGTGCAGTAATCTCATTGTCATGGTTTCCCGGTTTAAGCCAAGTCTCAGTTAGTATTACTATTTCAGGTTAATAAAAGGAGAGTAGTGCATGAAG
Organism: Protopterus annectens; assembly: GCF_019279795.1. Classification (NCBI taxonomy): domain Eukaryota; kingdom Metazoa; phylum Chordata; order Ceratodontiformes; family Protopteridae; genus Protopterus; species Protopterus annectens. Next base: position 321,602,200 of record NC_056735.1, read on the forward strand.
GTCATGGACTTTGTTTAGGATACTTCTGACATTTACATTTATAATGAGGAGGTAGACTTTGCTTCGGTGGAGTAGGGTATTATTTAGATTGTGGTTTGGGGTTCCTACGTTTAATGGGCCTGGGTTTGGGTGTATGTCACCACAGCGTATGAGTTGGGCTCTTAGGTATAAATACAGTTTGAGTAGTTTATGCAGGGTATTATAGTACTTTAGGGTAGTTTGGGACTGGTAGTGTGATGGTTGTATTCTATGTGCAATGTAGTTGATAAAAGAGGTTTGATAGTGGTATGGGGCTAAATGACTGAGAGGGTGAGTGGTAGTAATGTTAGTGGAGGTTGTTTTCTTTGGTATATAGATGTAATTAAAATGTGTTTGATATGTGGTGATGGAGGTTAACAGTGGGAGGATTATAATGCACAAGAGCAATATTAAGAGGTATATGTATGTCGTTTTGGGTAGTGTAGACATGGTATGTTTTGGTTTGACTAGTTAGATGATTGAGAGGTAAGCTTGGGGAGAGATAGGTGTGATGGATAATGATTGGGTCTGGCTGTGTTTGTAATGCAATTATGTGGACAGATGTGATAGGCTGGAGGTGTGTGCTGAAAGTGGATGTGGCTTTGTATGGGTGTGGTGTATAGGTATAAAGGTAATTGATGTGGGGGTGAGAGGGAATGGGGGTAGGGTAGGAGAGCGGAGTGAGCCCGAGCATTGCGAGGGCAAACAGAGCTGGTTTGCCCCCACTGGAGGAGGCTAGAGTGGGGCAAAAAACAATTATGTAGGGAGGCTACAACACCTAGTAATGTATAACAGGCAGGCTGGTGTTGTTTATTGAAAAACACAGTGTTACTATATCAAATGGAAGGACTGCTGGGGAGAGTATTGTCCCCTAAGGTTGGTGGTAAAAAAGTATGTGAAGGTATGGCTTCCTCTACTTAGGATGGGGAGGCAGAAGGTCAATGGCTTGCTAATTAAGGGGTAGGAAGAGGCTGTGCTAGGTAGGGATGGTAACCACTTTATGTAAGAGGGACTGGATGTGGGTTTGTAGCAATATGGGAGGGACATGCTATAGTAAGAGGGATAAAATGCAGTTATGCTTAATAACAGAGGAAGGGTAATAACAGAGAACTAGGGTGGGGTCATACTGCCATCTAGTGAAATTTGAGGGAACAGCAGCAGAGGGTATAGTTATGGGGATAGAGTGCCCGAAGACTACGGGGTGGGAGTCAACCTCAGGGCAGTCAGTCCGCAAGTGTGCTAGCCCTTACGATGAATTACACAGCAGGAATATTGTTTTCTATGTTCTGTTGTTTAATTTTAAATTGTTAAAATCACCTACACTGCACACAACAGAGAGTATTGTAGTTTCCCTCAGCTGGTGGGACCTCAGGGTAACTTACAGTCTGCAATTGGAGGAGTAAAGTTCAGAGCAGTGTGAAGGTAGTCCATTAGAAGAAGGGTAATTCAAGCTGTAAAATAGGACACAAAACTACAGTAAATAATATTAATAAGAGTAGAAGATTAATGGAGAAAGAGCTGATAGCAGATTAATGGAGTAAGAGCTAGAGCTAGTTAAAGGTGAGGGTGTAGGGAGAGAGGTAGCTAGTTAAGGGAGATGCAGTAAGGAGACAAAGAAAAACAGTACAATGCAGGAATACAGGAGGGGGGAAAAAATTATCCTTGTTTCCCGTCTTTCCTGACCTAGAGTAGTCCAAATACAGGCTTTGCTGTATTCTGGACTTTTGGAAAGTTCCTGTGTTGCCCATTTCCTTTCTTGGATAAAGGGAGGCTTCTTTGTTCACCTGTGGCAGTGGGGAGCTTAGAGCAGCCTATCTATCCCTGGAGGAGTGTTCCCAGCACAGGAATCTGGCAGTCTATTGGCCGTTTTGGGCCAATTTCTAGCTCTTTCAAGTCCCCCTGTATAAAACCCGCTTTGGCGCGGTTTTTGTGCTTGTTACTACTCACCCAAGCTCCTCGTGGTCCTGCAGAGTGGTGCTAGCAGCAGAGAGGCTAAAAGAGCAACTGCTAACCTGATAAAAGTGTTTTTTTCCTGCTACTACCTGGGCGACTGTCCGATCTAGCTAAACTGCAAGTATTTCTGCTTCTTGAACTGTTTTAAACTGTTTAAAGTTGTTTTTGCACCTGCACTTTTAAAGTTTGTCCTGTTTGTTGCATTTACCTGTTGAGGCTACACACTCAAGTGCACTAGCCTGTGTTACATATTTATTGCATTTTCCTGCTGTTTGTTGCAAAAAAGAAAAAAAAGAAAAAAATGATCCTTGTTTCCCGTCTTTCCTGACCTAGAGTAGTCCAAATACAGGCTTTGCTGTATTCTGGACTTTTGGAAAGTTCCTGTGTTGCCCATTTCCTTTCTTGGATAAAGGGAGGCTTCTTTGTTCACCAGTGGCAGTGGGGAGCTTAGAGCAGCCTATCTATCCCTGGAGGAGTGTTCCCAGCACAAGAATCTGTTAGTCTATTGGCTGTTTTGGGCCAATTTCTAGCTCTTTCAAGTCCCCCTGTATAAAACCCGCTTTGGCGCGGCTTTGAGCGATTTTGCGCATAGCGCAGCATCGGGCAGCTCCGCTTAATTGGGTTTAAACCATTCTCGGCTCCACAAAGTCTGCAATTCACTTTTTCCCTTAGAACTGATCTAGTTCTCATAATAAACACCCTATTCCCACTCTAAAGCCTGGCACTTGCTCACTAAAGCAATTATATAAGTCAGCACTAAAAAATTAAAAGCACTACACCCTCACAAACTCCCCTTGAGTACCTTGTTCCTCATTGGCCTTTTTTTCAATTATAAAGGAATTCCCAATACTATTCTAGCATGTCCAAAGGTCAGTTTCAATCTCCTCTCCGGTCCAGCCGGTGAATCTGGGAATCTTGAGGCAATATTACAACTGCCTCATGTACACAGACAACCCTCTCCTCCTCCCAACAAATTCCAACACATGTGAGAGATGCAACCATATAGCCAAACTGGAGGCTAAGCTCTCTCAACTCAGTACTGGTGTAACCAGTCAGGAGGAGAAGGAAACCACACTCACTACAATTCCAGTCTCACATAGACCTACCACGACAGCAAACCAAACACATAAACACACAAAAACATACTCAGAGGCTCTTAATAAAAATCTGCCTAAGCAGCAGAGACCTCCAAAGCAGACACACAAGCAACCGCTACCCCAAAACAAAACACGTGCAACACATAGCTCACAAAGCCAGTGTGCCAAACAGTCACAGCCCTTAAGGCTAAACAACACACCTGATACACTTGTAATAGGTGACTCTATCATCAGGCACACTGACGTCCTGCTCACCAGGCTGAACAAGGAGAAGGTCACGGTGAGCTGAATGTTGGGCGCTAGGATCCGCCACATAACACAAGCACTCAGATCACTCCAAGGCAAGTACAAATATGACTCAGTCATTGTCCATGCTGGTGTGAATGACCTGAGACATACCTCCCTGGACTACATGAAAAGAGACATAGAGGAGCTCTCTGAGCATGTAGCCCAGGCCGGTATGACCCTGCCCTTGAGTAGCATCTTACCCTCACCAAGAATGATGCCACAATATGAAGACAAGATGATCAACTTCAACAATTGGCTTAAGTATTGGTGTCATTCAAAGGGGATCCAATGCTTGTCAGCCTGGGATGACATGCTCGACAAGCCACGATGCTTCGCTAGGGATGGCTTGCACCTGTCACCCCTGGGCTTTCGGATACTGGCAAAGGCTCTTGCCACTCCCATAGTGCCTTTTTTAGGCAAGGCTCAAAAGACAAACCCACCTCCATAGGTATCACAAGGGATAAGAAACTAAGAGTAATGCTACTCAACACCAGAAGTCTAAACCTCAAGATGCATGCACTCAAAACTCTCCTTAGCATGGAGAACATTGATATCTGTGCAGTAACAGAAACTTGGTTCAAGGCTCCCGAGAGCACCCCAGCACTACCAGGTTATACCTCATACCATGCTTTTCGGCCCCAAAACTTGGACCGAACCACAAAAGGAGGGGGAGTATCAATATTCGTCAAAGATACCCACACCTCCAGGTTGGTGGCACAGCACGAAGCATCAGAGACTATCCATGTGCAACTAACAGTGGGTAAAACTGCCTTCCAGTTTATAGCCTGCTACAGACCACCCTCCCAAACCCAGGAACCCCACTCGGCCTTCCTGAGGACACTGGAAAATATGAAGGTCTCTCCAAACACCATTATATTGGGCGACTTCAACTACCCAAACATAGACTGGGAGCATTACTCTAGCTCCAACTCCCTAGCCCAAAGGTTACTTGAATTTATAAACTCAAATGCTATGGAACAACTTGTTACCACTCCCACAAGAGGGGAAAACATACTGGACCTGATCATCACCAACATGGGGGCTCTATGCTCCAGACCAGAAGTGTATCCCTCACTGGTAAGAGTGGTGTAAACAAACATTTTCTAACTCATTCCTACATTTCAAGAGTTGCCATCCATTTTTTCAAAAGAAAAATATTATGAAAGGTCAAATGGTGAGGCTTTCTAGGCTTATCAGTGACAACAATCTCTATGATGTGGAAATTATGAAGTTAATAGATATGTTTATAGAGAGAGGTTACCCATATGATATTCTTCACAACATCAAATGTGAGGTTAAAGAGAAAAGAAATACAGTTTATAAACCGATTCTTAAAGGGGGTTTATTAAAGGATAGAGAATCCATTACACGTAATAACATGAGAAATGTTATGGTGTTACCATTTAACGAGAACAGTGGTGATATCAAAAATATTATTTATGATTCTTGGCGGACAGTGCTCACTAATGATATTACCAAAATAGTGGGCAGCCAACCTGTCTTTACATATAGTAGAGGGATGAATGTAAAGGAAATAATGGAGAAAGCTGGAAAGCAAGATGCATATACTAATTCAATGATGAACAAATGCGGATGTTGCAGCACTTGTAAATATATCAATAATGGTCCATATGTTACAGTACACAATTTTGGTAGGACTATAAGGTGTCCAGGGTTTTGCAATTGCAACACAAAAATGGTGATATACCTTGCGACATGCCTCAGTTGTCCTACCTTTTATGTAGGTAAGACTATTAGAAAATTGAGACTGAGGATATTGGAACATGTTAGAGACATAAGAAATAAAAAAACTACAAATGCATTTTATATGCATAGCCTGGAATGTGCTAATTTTAAAAAGTTCATATTCTTTGTCATTGACAGAATTCCCTACAATGACAAGGGTGGGGATGCAAAGACACTTCTGGAGGTTAAGGAGTGCCTTTGGCAATTAAGACTTGATGCCTCAAAATTTCCAGGCATCAATGAACATATTTCAATTTCCAGTATACTAAAATATAGGTCCATTCACATATAATGTTTTTCTAAAATTTTGAAGGTACTATAATTTTAAAATTCATTATAATATTCACTATTATGGTTACTTATTTATATTATAACTAAATATACATATTTTATATTGGTTTGCATGTTATATTTATTCTAATAATACTATTTATATATTTAGTTTGGGCCATACAGTGGTAATGGTTTACACTTGCCATTTTAGTAGTTTTATATAAGCTGTGTTTTGGTATTATTTCATTGATAAGTTTATTGTTTTTATAGTATGTATGTTTTGTGTTTGTTTTGTTTTGTTTTTACTTATGCAGCTTTTAGGTGCACAATAACATATATATATTTGTGTGTCCATTTTTAAGGTTTTTTATGGTACTATGGGCCAGTTATTTGTATTTGTTATTTGTATTTATTATTTAGAACAGTATTGAGTACTAGATGTCTTCACTTCTCAATACCATCAATGAGTTGTAAAGGGTGATTGGATAATTACATTGGAGGCGTTTACTATCTATGATATAAGTATTTGAATGTTATATCAGTTCACTTTTACTCTGAAGATGCCCTACATTGTAAAGGGAGAAAGCGCTTAGTACTGTTTTGTTTGTTGGTCCTATCATGTTTCATTAAAGGCGTTGTGTGCGGTCTATCCTGGCTCAGTTCATCTTTACTGGTACACTCTATAGTAAGAGGGACAAAAATGCAGTTATGCTTAATAACAGAAGAAGGGTAATAAACAGAGAACTAGGGTGGGGTTATGCTGCCATCTAGTGAAATTTGAGGGAACAACAGCAGAGGGTATAGTTATGGGGATGGAGTGCCTGAAGACTACGGGGTGGGAGTCAACCTCAGGGCAGTCAGTCCACAAGTGTGCTAGCCCTTACAATGAATTACACAGCAGGAATATTGTTTTCTATGTTCTGTTGTTTAATTTTAAATTGTTAAAAGCTGTAAGTAATCACCTACACTGCACACAACAAAGAGTATTGAAGTTTCCCTCAGCTGGTGGGGCCTCAGGATAACTTATAGTCCACAATTGGAGGAGTAAAGTTCAGAGCAGTGGGAGGGTGGTCCATTAGAAGCTGGGTAATTCAAGACTGCACACAACAGAGAGTCTTGTAGTTTCCCTCAGCTGGTGGGACCTCAGGGTAACTTATAGTCCACAATTGGAGGAGTAAAGTTCAGAGCAGTGGGAGAGTAGTCCGTTAGAAACAGGGTAATTCAAGACTGCACACAACAGAGAGTCTTGTAGTTTCCCTCAGCTGGTGGGACCTCAGGGTAACTTACAGTGTGCAATTGGAGGAGTAAAGTTCAGAGCAGTTGGAGGGTAGTCCATTAGAAGCAGGGTAATTCAAGACTGCACACAACAGAGAGTCTTGTAGTTTCCCTCAGCTGGTGGGACCTCAGGGGAACTTATAGTCCGCAATTGGAGGAGTAAAGTTCAGAGCAGTGGGAAGGTAGTCTGTTAGAAGTAGGGTAATTCAAGCTTCCAAGCAAAGACACTTGAGCGAAGGGGCAGCAGAGGTGTCTGGGCAGGAAACAAGTGTATTTAAAAAACTGAGAAGGAATAAAGAAGCATATGACAAGAAATATACTATTATGAGAAAAATGTCATATATCAAATTAGCACTTGGAAATGAAGACCTTATAAAGCAAGATTTTTTTATGGAAATTTATGCATATGTGTGTTAATGGATGTATGAGATATGCTTGCTGTTTTAGTTAGTCTTAACTAATTTTTACATGCTTGATTTGGTATATGCAGGTATACTTTTATATGTTTTAGCAAGCACATGTGCTAATGATGTTGCATTTCTTAAATCTCACGTGCTTACACCTTGCTTGATGCTAAACTTTTAATCCACACATATGTGTAATTTAAAACATCAAATGTAACACTAACTAAGGGATATACTAGAGTTATTTTTATTGGTTTTACATTGCAATCCCTCGTTCCATTCTTAGCCCTAACAACTTTCTTCTTACTTAACTAATATCAGCACTTCTGAACACCAATACTACATGAATAAGTTTATTTTGGTATATTTATTTATCTGCATTATTTTTTTCATAATGTAAAGTATGTTCAGAAAGAAAAAATATAATTTATATGTGATGTCAAGTAGATACATTACTGAAATATGACAGAGATTACAAAGTTGTCACATTTACAATGTTCTTGGAGATTTCTTTTAAGAAAAGTTTTGTTCACAAAAAAAAAAAAAAAAAAAAGTAAAGAGGCAGTAAAGATGAGAAGAGTGAGGGAGGGGATGGTAAGAGATGGAAGTGGGAACAGAGGAAGGACCGAAAAAAGAAAGAAAGCATAGTCTACCAATTCATAAGGAGAACTATGGATTATCACAGTTTGCAGAATCAAGTACATTGTTTTAATAAATTATACACCTGTTATTTTGTACACAGCAGCTGTTTGATAAGCTCAGTGGTGTTGATTAGGTGGTCATGTAGACAGGACTTTCTTTTGTAAGCTCATTAAAAAGACTCTTGTATTGAATGTCATAGATACACAACACAAAGCACTCATCCTGCCTTTACATGCTGTCTTTACTTTGATTCTGCAATTACCATGCAAACAGTTATGTGCCCAATATATGGTGATCAAACTTAGCTCACTTGAGTCTGTCGGATTATTTTAATGCAAAGTCACTAATCAAAAGTAAATAAAAAATGAACAGAAAAGGGAAGAGAAACTACTGACTAAATATAACAAATACAATATAATAAGATAGAATTAAACCTAATTAGACTAATTTCTTAACAAGGTTAAAATTGGAACAATGTTTGTGTCTTTCGGCTTTTCCCGGTTAGGGGTCGCCACAGTGGAACTCCGGTCTGCTAATGATTGGCAGTAGAGTTTTACGTGCTGGCTTGCCGGGCCTAACACACAACCTTTAATGAAGGAACACCCATTCACGCATGTCGCCACACAGAAGACGCTCTGAGAATCGAACGGGCACGTCTAACTGTGAGGCGACAACGCTACCGCAGCACCACCACCGCAGTCCCTAAAGTTGGAACAATGAGCCTAAATAAATGAAAAAAGGGAAGAGGAAAAGAAATAGATATGAATAAGAAGGAAGGAAAATTTGGGGGAGAGAAGAACAGGTGGGAAGAGAGATAAGGAAAAATCAAAGAAAATACAGAGAATTGTGAGTGAAGCTGAAAGAAAGTTAAGGAAAAAATAGAATGATGGAAATAAAAAAATAGGGAAGGACATTAAAGAAAGAAAGAAGACAAGAGAAAGATCCAGACAATAAGTTCCTGAGAAATGAAATTCAGATGCTCTTCTACTTATGTGGATGCAGCTATAAGAATTTGAGAGACAGAAGACATAAGGGGCAGTTTAAATGGGTGAACCTAATTAAACTAGGAATCTTAAATAAGTCTTTCAATATCTGTGAATAGTTTCTTGGATCTACTTTGTCAGATGACTATGAAAGTCTTTCACAGAGCAATAAGATACTTATGTTGAGATCAATAAGGAAAACATATCTCTTTCAATATTTGTGAATAATTACTTGGAAATACTTGCATAGAGCTTTTTCCATTCCAATAAAATGGCAGAACTGAGTAAAACTAATATATTTGAAATAGGAGGTGTAACGAAGAAATTAAAGTTGATTGTAATCATATAATGTGTGACTATATTTTATTGAGGGAATATTGAGGAGAAGATAAATATTTTCAGAAAGCATTGTGGTCTGATAAGATAAGCATTGATAACATTTTATCCTTGTACAATGTTTCTGTTAATGTTAATTTGAAAGTCAATGATATTATTTATTATGGACTACAGAAGGCATTGCGAGAAAAGTCATCACAAGAAACTGGAAAAGAAGTATCTCTCCTCAATACAAGGAATTTTTTCTTCTTTTTCTGTAAGATGTAATAACTAAAGAGATTAAGAAACATGTAACTTCAAGATCCAAACTTAAAATCCATGGTCAAGAGTATTAAACTTGGTACAGTCTCAACAATAGAAATGCTTAACTCTTTCTGATGTATCTATGAATTGATATTTCCTTATAGTAACAACTCACTTAATTCTATGTTTTCACTTTACAGAATCTAAACAGCTTCTCATTATGAATAGGCTATAGACATGTTTTGTAAATATTTCTTATAATACAGAAATGTATTTTGTTGTTTAAAAAAGATTTTGTTCAGTTTATTCAGATATTATATTCTTCTAACACAGTACAATAAACATTTCAGATTGAGGACAATAAAGCTGCAGCATAGATAGTCTACTGGCTGAAGTCTTTATGGCTGGAGGTGAAGTATTGCTACTTAAGCTTCACAAAGTCATCCTCTGAATCTGGAAAAAGAGGATATCCCAGAGCCTCTGAGGAATGGCAATGTATAACAATTTGCAAGTGAATCATTACTCTCCTCTATAGTGAAAACATTGCCTGCCTTCAAAATCATTCCTTAGCCCTTAATGTAGAAATAATGCCAGAAGTTTACTGTAAACTCAAACCACCTTCTAGGATACTGTGACACAATCTTCATTGCCTTGAAGGAAAAAAAGAAATGTGTCAGAAACAATATCAGGACTGGTAGTGGGTTTTCACTGAGCTGATAAAAACACTAGCCTCCATCCACAATTGAGGAAGATACTGTAAAGACATGTCTGTCCTAAATCATCAAAGTGCTGAGGCTTTTGGTTGTCCAGATATCTGCAAGTATTTCACAGTAGTCCAAATGTAGAGTAGTTTAATATCTGCACCCTGGTCAAGTGTGTATTTGTGTATCATCACCTAGACTTATTCATTTCCTTTCACTGTTATCCTAAATCCTCACTAAGGAATATCTTTCTCTGGAACTGATGAAGAATGCAGAAGGGATGTACCTCTGAAAAGGTAGATTCTGGTCTCAGGATATTTCCAGAGTGTTTGTTATTGTCTTTAAAATACTAAGGACTGTACCTCTCCCTCACAAACACATATGGATACACATCAGCTCATGATGGACACACACACACACACACACACACACACACACACACACACACACACACACACACACACACACACACACACATGCCATATCTGGGAAAAAGTGCATACATCTATAAGATCATGCTGATGGCTGGGAACCTTTATCTCTCCCAGACCTAAGAAGAACAAGATGATCTCAATGTCAAGCTGCTGAAGTCCTTACAAATGACCCTCCATAAAACATCAGTGATGGGCAGGTAATGGAGACAGAACACCTGCAAATGTAATAAGGTTCAGGACAGGATCAGCTACACTAATGCCTCCTTTGGGAAACTTTTTCAGCATATATTCACTAAATTTTACCTGTGAAACCATTATATGGTTATATAGCTTGTTTACTATCCTTATCTGTCTATATGAATATGAATCCTTGCTGGCTTACCAACATCATCTGAACAGCCTGTACAGACACCATTAATGCTGCCTCTGAAAAATCTTGAATTATTATGTGAGGATAACATTAACATTCATATGGAAGCCAGTGTTATCAGAAAAGATGATCTTCAGACATTGGTCCCACTGTGCTAGACACTGTGTCCAGCTGTCCGATTCTCAGTGCCAAACACATTCTATATTCCCAGCTCAATCCCACAAAGAGACTATGTGGTAGCCATCCAAAATACCATAAAGGTACACTGGGTGCATACTTCAGGAAAACAATATGAATTTCACAAGCTGGGAGATATTAGCCATCTCCCAGTCTTACAGGTACCATATCATCCATGAAGTGGTGACCCAGATTAAATAGAAATGTCTTACTTTCGAAACTGAAAAGAAAATATGTAGGAAGAAAAGGGAAAGAAATCTCAAACAAAAAAGCCTCTCTCATTTAGAAAAATAAGCAGATTGTGAGTGTGGAACTGTGGTCTGGGACTGGATTAATAAAATAAGAAGAACTAAACTCAAACATAAAACTACTGTTCAATCTCAGCCTTACTACAGAAAATGTACCCAAAGAGTGGCGTACAGCAACAGTGGTCCCTCTCCACAAAGGTGGTGCCTTAACAGATCCTGGAAACTATCACCCCATAAGCCTGACTAGCTTGGTCTGCAAAGCTATGGAAAGGATCATCATGGACCTCATAAATAAAGATATTGGGGACCTACAGACACTGGATCCTACCCAGTTCGGCTTTGTTAAGGGCAGATCCTGCCTCTTAAACCTGGTTGATTTCTTTGAAACAGTCACCAAGGCCATTGACGAGGGGAAGGTGGTCCACACAGCCTACCTGGACCTCGCAAAAGCCTTCGATACAATACCCCACTCAGGCATTTTAGATAAGCTCACCAGCTTAAATATAAACCCCTATGTCACTAGATGGATTGCAAACTGGCTCAAGGACAGAACCCACATGGTTAGAATTGCTGGAGCCATGTCAGACTCCAAACCAGTTACAAGTGGCATCCCACAAGGCTCAGTCCTGGGACCTCTCTTGTTCGGTATATATTTCTCGGAGGTACAGGCCAACACGGAAGGACTGTGGCTGACCAAGTTTGCAGATGACTGCAAACTGGGCACCATAATTGACTCTCCAGCCGACACAAGCATCCTCCAAAATGGCCTCATAGAAACAGACAACTGGTGCCAGAGCCATGGCCTCAAGCTAAACGCCAAAAAGTGTATAGTCACCCCTTTGGCAAAAACAAAGTGCCACAAATTACCACATAGGTGGTAATCCATTAAGTACAGAAGAAGTAATTAGGGACCTGGGGACCCAAGTTGATAGCAATCTCTCATTTGACAACAACGTAGCCAAAGTGGTTAGAAAAACATTTTATATAGCCCACCTAATCATGAAGGGATTCACATCTAGATCAGGGGAGGTCATCGTGCCTCTTTACTCATCCCTCATCAGGCTCATAATTGAGTACAATGCCCCTTTTGGGATGTACCTTACCAGACACCTGCAGCAACTGGAAAGACCCCAAAAGTACCTCACCAAGAGGATCAAAGGGCTCAAACAGATGCCATATGCTGCCCGGTTAAAGAAACTCCAGCTCTACTCAGTGGCATACCGCCTGCTCAGAGGCGATCTGTGCCTGACGTATAAAGCCATGTCCAACCCGGAATTAATGGACATGCTGCACCTCAGAAAATCCAAATCCCATCGAGCCACACGCTCAAAAGACTTGAACCTCAGCACTGAAATAAATAGGACATGCTAGAGGGACAGATTCATAACCCAGAGGCTCCCTTCATTCTGGAATAAAATCCCAGTCCAGGTTAGGCAGAGTCCCTCATTGACTCTCTTCAAGAGGAATCTTGATGAGTGGATGGGAGATCGTAAGTTTACCCCGGGTATCACTTCTGTGTCACTGTTAGACAGAGGCACAGTATACTAACCTCGAAAAAGGGCATAGCAAAATTCATTTAAAATGGGTGGCGAAAGCCAAACACACTCTGGCTAGGCTTATAAATGCCCTAGGGCAGATAGCCTAGTATGAACCTATGAACCTATGAACCTATAAGACAGAACGTATTGGTGAGCCACAGTATATATATTCAGACCAGAGCCTATAGTGATTGCTTTATTCACTTTAGATTCTCTAAGTCCAACATAATTCTGTACACAAGGACTGGGACCATACAATTTTTAATTCTAATAGTCAGCATAGGTAGATAATGAGGCATTTGCCCTATGCAGCATGCATTCCATAGGCTCATAAATGCATGCTAAAGACACACCAGTAAACATGCTCTCTTCTTTTCCATTTGTGACTTGATCAGTTACTGGAAGGAAATGCACAAAGCATTCTAATGCACAAAGTACACATCTCACCAGAGAACAACCTGTCTAGCGAGAAAAACTGAACAAAATGTTTTTGCATTGCAAGAGGGTATAACATATTCAGCATTCCATGACCCCCCCCCCCCCATTAAGAAGTCTTGTATAATCTATATCAAGAGTAGCATTCACAACATCAAGTCAGACAGTGGATGATGTAGTTTTGGCACCTGAAGAAAGTGTGCCAAATACCTGTATGCCGAGAGTGATACCCTTCTCCTGAGAGAGCTACATCATGATACAAAACAGATATTGTAAGATCTTGATCACTTATGCACCAGAAGACATCAGATGAATGAAGACCTGTCCATAAAATTATTTATTTATTTACTTATTTTATTTTACATTTGTTGAACGGGATAGTCCGACTGGATATATGTCCATTTTCAGAGGAGGCCTGGGAAGAAAAGCTCCACATTGACTGTTGATTAGATTGTTGCAAGCATGTATGGCGCAGAGCATTTCTTGCACCTCAGTGTGTTGCAACTCTTTGTTTCCAAAGACTCTAGAAGGACTAAATTAAGTGGCCATACTATTGTACTCCTACTCTTAGTCCAGAGTAAAGCTGTGCATCATCTGGACATCTTAAAGAGACACTGAGGAAGAGAACATGTCCAAAAGGTAACCAGGATCTTCCAGCCATAGGAGTGCCATTAGACAGAGCCTGAAGCCAGCAGCTCCTGTCTAACTATGTCCTGTTTATAATGCCAAACACAATATATTCACAAGGAACTATGCATATACAGGAAAATCCAAGGAATAATGCAGGTGACAATAGCTTTCAAACTGATATGTTACAACATGATCCAGACTGCTCTCCAGTACCATGATATCATCAAGTGGGCCAAATAAATAAGGGTCTTTGTCTATTTTTCTGAGAGGAAGGGTATGTCTAAAGCAGCATCCAAAATGGTGTCACTATTCTGGAATTGCTTCCAGAAGTCAAGAAAAGATCTGAAGTAGCCGAGGATACTGTGCATCCTCTACATGGATGTATCTTATACATGTAGACTTTATATTAATAATCTATGCATGTATTTAAATAAATATACACTTATGTGTATGAATATGTATGTATATGGCTGGATTGTATGCTAAAGTTATAAACCATGATGATCTATGTATACTGGAAATGTGTTAGATTGAAATCAATGCACATGAGATCTATTGCTTTATAAATGATACAACAGGATGCTCTTATCTTCAGCCCCCCCCCCCCGATACCAATATAAGTGAGAAAAAAAACAAACAAAAAATAACCATACAAGCACAGAGAAAAACAAACTAGCAAGAAAATAAGAAAAAAAAAATCAAACAACAATCTGAAGAAGGCAGTGTTATTTGTTCTACTGGAACACAGGTATGGCATATGTCGGTCTTGCCAATATCTTGGGTTTTACAAACTCCAGTGTGCCATGCCAACAACTGGGAGAGGTAGAAAATTAAGTCACCAAGAGCCTGCTATCATATGCTGAGGGGCAGGCTAGGAGTGTGACACCACAAGATAGCCATCTAGGGATTTCTGGGAGACAGTTGTCAGCTGGCTGGTCACCAAAAAGTAATACATGTAAATATATACTGCTATCTGAAGTAGTTAGATGTCTGGTAATAAGTCAGTCTGATGGCACAAATGTAACTCTACCTAATATCACTGAACAGATTTGTCAGAGGTGACAGTGAGGTTAGTAATGGGTGGGCACACATGTTAGATACTCCTAATAACTTGACTGATGGACAACTGACAGACCACCTCCACCTCCCTATTAAGGATATAAAGACCTTCTTACTGCCGTAGGACTGCTACATTGAGGTTGTCCTGGATAATGGAGCAAGTAAATGAAAAGTTGAAGAAAGGAAAGGACTGGCTACAAGTTTGGGCAAAATGGCAAAAGGGAAATAGGAAAATGTACAAAATGAAAATTAAAAAAAATAAGAAAAAACAGGAAATACTAATTAGATGGGCTTAAAGAAATCAGACACACACATGGTGTAAAACTAGAACCCTTGTTTCCTGAATTTGGACACTGGTACCGCCAGGTAATTGGTTAAAATTGACCTAGGGCAGTTTCACAAAAGTCACTTCTGCAGACAGATGCTCAAACATTTTAGACTAAAGCTGCAGTCCTCAGCAGTAAACCTCTAGTGCCCACCAACCATCACCATACATTTATAGTTTCTCTGGGAATAGACTTCCAGCAACAAGAAGATGTACCACTCCATTCCCCTGCTAACTAATATCATGAAATCTAGGGTTGGTGTGTACCCGAGAAAAGGAAATTATGCTAGCCTAGGTTATGGCAAGAAAGAAAGGTACAGTCTCAAAAAAAGGACTGAACTGAATTTCTCATGCATATGGTGACAAATAAGTATATAATGCCCATCCCCCTGTAACACATGCACATATATGATGATATGCTAGTCACTAGCCTAGATTCTTCATTTCAGACAGACAGCGTCTCAAGCATACTGCATTATTTTGGCGTGTTAGCCAATGCAGAAGTCAAGCTGTTATGACTGGTTTTCTGCAAGGATGGAATTATAGCATAACCAACAATAGTTGTATTTTATGCAACATACTTTGTTCATCAGTCTGTAAAAAATATTTTACATCCTACCTTTCATTTACCTTTGTGTTCCCTTAAACAACAGATTAAATTTTTTTATATTATATTACCCTATTAGATTTTTATTATTACCATATAATATGTTAACATTTAGGCTGTTAGCGATAAACAGGCTTATTTTTATCATACTTTTAAACAAATATTCACCCTTTTTCCTTAAATGCCTGAATGAGAGTATTATTTCTTAGTTGGAGATCGCTTGCCATCTAAGATAGTGACAGACTATACTATTTTGAGGAGGGGTTAACTGTGATTTTAAGACACAGCTAGTTTGGTGTAACTGACTTTTGATGATTGTGCATTACTCACATGTGTAAGTTCTGTTTCAGACTACTGATATGAGTTATATCTGTCATTAAATCAGTTAGTAACTGCATTTCCAGTTTAATGGTACATCATCTGGGGATTTTTCATTTACAGTACATTTAAATTTAATTCAGGAATTACTTGCTGAATTATCTTTTTACATTTATAGTACATTTAACATATGCTCATGAATTACTTGCCGAATATTATTTTAACTTGGAGCAATTGACCAATTTTAGACATCAGTGAAATCTGTGGTCATTGGGACCACTGCTTATGAGAGTTTCTAACTTAATGTTCATGTTTTACTGATTCAGTATATGTGATAGAAAAAGAATACTTTCTGCAATCAGTGATGTTTAAATGCCAGTGTAAGCAAGTAGAATAACAGCTCTGTGAACAAGCATGGCTTTGCCCCTTTAAAATGTACAAACATGTTACTAGTTGTACTGAAAGGGAAATAAAATACAGGAAAACTGTACAAAATCAGTCTTATCCACCAAAAAAAGGTTATGCAATTTATGTGGTTTTGCTCTGGTCCATTTACAGGGTCACCGCTATTATAAGCTGTTCTGTTTGGTGCTCTCAACTTCACTTACATTGATGGGGAGCTCTATGGTGTGAATCCAGCCCTACCTTATTATGAGTAGTTACTGGAACACCTTGCTATGGCTCTCCTTTACCACCAAATGCTTACTGATTGATCCTAAATTCACAGCAAAACCCAGATCCCCACAATGGGTTATCTTTTCTGCAAAATTATTGTTTCCCTAATCCCATGTGCAGGACTTTGGTGCCGTACATTCCTGTGAGTATTGCAGTACTGTGCAACAACCTGATCGCAAATTTGGGGAGTTCTCTGTGCAGATTAGTATTTCTGATAGGCACTGACAGAAGGTATTAGCCATAACCTATATAAACACATAGAAGTATAATGTGCTAGCCTGTCAGAAAAGATCCCCAACTCAATGAGTGATGCTTGGAAAACTGTCTGGCAGTATAACCTAACAGTTTACATGCTGTGCAACTCTTAAGAAAAATCACTTGAGCGCACTAGCCTGACACATCAATGTTAAAACAGACAACAGAATGAACCAAACTGTACTTGGGGAGTTTTTGCTTCACAGAAACTTAAGTTGTCTTTCTTTGGCTACAATGCGTCTGCAGCAAAAACGTCAATCGTTTTTATATATATAAAATGGCAAAATAATTGTTTTACTAAGGTGCTGTGGTAAGAGCAGAAACATTATTTGCACCAGTTCTACATGAGTGCATGTACGTGCCTAGAGGACCAGTTAGAAGGTGACTTTGGACCGAAGACAAACGCAGTATGTATTGCATAACTAAATGATTTAGCACCAGCACACAAGCTACACTGAATACACCTTAATTTTATATCATTCAGCCACTTAGGGAGGAAACTCGCACTGGAATCTAGCCACTTAATGCTAAACTTGTACAGAACCAGAGGCATTAGATCACCATCATAACACCTTTTAATCTACTTCTTTTTTCTCTTACCACATGAATCATGCGTCTTTCATTGATAATTTTCCATTGCATTTAGAATAACATTTCATTGCAGTATATGTTGCTGTTATCATCTTACTGTCAATTCTTAGGCTGATCAGTTGATAATGACTTTAATTTGGAGAAGTGTTCAACTAAATAAAGCAAATGTAAGTGGCAACTTAAAAACAAATGCAAACAGAAAGCGCTAATTAGTACTGCTGCAAAAACGAGTATATAAATGATCAGCTTACATTACTGTCAGAAATCCACTTATATGGTGCTGTCGCACTATTGCTGTTAAATACTAGACTATATTTCATTTACAGACCTGGAAGTATAAAAGGAAAACACAAATGTCAGTAATTCTTCCCCACTATACCACTGTGTTGATTTTCCAAGCTTGGAATGTGTCTTGGTATCATGGCATCTTAAAAGAAGGTCTACATTTCTATCAGTGTGTCTGTTTAGTTATTTAGTTAGTCATTAATACATTTTTTCTCTGTTTATTTATTTACTTGCAGCTATTGACCAGAAAACTTTATTTTTGGAAAATGACATTTAATGTGTTGCTGATCATATGTGATGTAAAATCCTAAATACCAGTCACCTGCAGCGTGTTATGCATTTAAATTAAATGCCTACAAAGTTGGCAGGATACTATCTGCTGGGATGCAATGCATGGCTAATTGGCAAAGAAAAATGTGTTTTACTTCCACAAGAGCAGTTCTCAGTTAATTTATGGCATGACTTGTTCAGAGCTGTTGAAACTGTGGCAGGGAGTCCAGTATGCGAACAAGCACTCCACTGTGATGAGTGTATTTTGAATAGTATTCATTTTAGCATAACCAAAATTCTACTCAGTATACTGGTTTAAATTGATTCCAGATAAAACAAGCAAATAATACAGAACAATTGCAAACAGAGCTGATATATTTAGTTACATGCAGGTTTTATTTAGTTTTTTATCTATCAAGCAAGTAATCAGGTGTCTACTTTCAGGCATCTTTATAAAAGATACAGCTGTGATATAATAGCTCACGCATACATAAAAATAAGATCAATGCTGAAAATAAAAACAAAACATTTTAACAATTATAAGGAAAAGGATACAAATTCTTTCTTTAAAGCACATGACAAAGGATATAAATAAAGTGAAAGCTGACATAGTTCTATAGTGCAGAAAACAGAAGTAAGGTAAACAGGGTGTCTGAAGAAGGACTGTTATACTACTAAAGCTTTAGCAAAAAGCATAACCGTGAAATTGCATCACAAAGATTTTCATCCTAATTGCTATACAAACCACAGGCCAATGAGAAGGATAAAAGGTCATCTGGAATAATGTGCCTTCTTTCTTCATTTTAGTCAACACTTGAAATGCAATATCATCTTATTTATTTCTCCTATTACAGATGGTTGCATCTGTATTTATTATGCCTGACATGGTTAATAAAAACAATGAAATAAACAAAAATACATGATCAGTCTTAACAGGGAGGTACATTGAAAGAACAAAGCAAATATGACATGACAGGACAAAATAATTTATTTCTGCATGATATTTAAATTACACTCTAGGGGAGATCAGTAAATGAAGACTAGCCTTAATATATGTGCAGAGGTAACATGAGGATTACTGGCCAAAGCAAAATGAAAACACTGATTATATTTAGAAACATGGATTTGATGAAAGCAAAGAAAGACAGTGTTGTGTGACTCCATGCTGTAGTTAAAGGCTACCATGGTGTACAGTGATATATATGGTTTATAAATATAGATTTAACAATATTCAACAGATCTAACCCAATAATAACATCCCTACATATTTAATTTAAAATGTTATGTATGACACAGTGTAGCTCAGATTCAGTAATGATTGAAAAGCTAGGCAGGCATATTTTCAAAGGGGATATTAAACAGTAACTGCAGTATAAGCCAAATGATAGGCAGACAGGGCACCTGCCTGGGTTGATGGTGACCCAACTTGGGTATAGGCTCAGGCAACCAGAGGGCTAGGAGATAGAGAGCACCCAATGTACTTCATTCTACTACTCACATCATGCAAGCACAAGATGGAGGCTAGTTGCCATGTTACTTATGCCTACTGGGTGATGGGAAATTATACAGAAATCACTATGTGCCAGTCTTCAGTGGGTAACAGAAGCTGTAAAGGTTGCCTGAATGCTATTCCATGACATTATGCCAGCTTCACCTTTTTTCAGTCTTTTGATATTTATTTCAGTGAGATGTATAACATAGTCAATGTTTAGTGAACAAGTAAAAAAGAAAAAAAAAACGAACCCACAATCTGGAACACAGTAAAGTACTTAGCAGTAACAGATGTTAAAAAAGCAAAGTCAGATATTAATAAGAGAAATATGAGGACTAAACATAGCACCCAAATGACAAACGCATGTGGTAGTTCAATGCCTATAACTTGATAAAATCAACAAGAATTTAAAGACCACTAGGCTTGTTTCTTAACACAGCCCCACCTGATATGTAGCCAATTACCTAATGATTCACAAAGATGTCAATATTCTGATGGTATGTTAAATGAGTGACCCATCATTGCTGGATTCCAATAGCTTCTGTCAAGGAGCTATTGATGGCTTTTTAATAGTCCTTGGTGATCTTAGGGTTTTAGAAAAATAATTCCAAATTCTCAGCAAATCTGTAACATAAATTTGACTAATAAATTCCTGGTTCCACTTTTACTGAGCTTAGTCCTCCTATAATCACCAATCCTAGCCAGCAAACTGTATCTTGCAATGAATGGTGGATTAAAGCTGAGGCTTTACTGGTTGTGCCATGTCCATACTGCCTAAAGCAAACATATAGGTACAGAGATATAAAGGGATGACTGGAAAAAGTCTAGCTCAGTAGTAGATAGTGCAGTGTCAGTGGCACAACAAGTAGCCTACTTGCCTTTGGTGCAGAAACCTGTGTGTTCTTTTCCCACAGCAGGTAGATGGATTGTTGACACTGCAGTGCAGCATAAGGGGGTGCTGCACTCGAGAGTGTGTCATCCTTCAGGTGAGATTTTAAATCAAGGTCCCATCTGCTTCTCTCTCCTCTCCTAATTCTCTTACCTACTCCAAACTTCGCCATAACATCCCACAAATTATCATGTACTACTGTATCAAATGCCTCGAGTATCTCACCTACATTATGTTTCACATCCTCCCTTTTACTTATAACATCATCCACAATTTCTCTCACAACCAATAACAATTCCTGACATCCTTATCTTTTATACCATGTACACTTTCTTCCATAACATCCCTCATCTTTCCTTCTATTCTTCTCTGTATTATTCCCATGAAATGATATAATCTGTGCTATTTAGTGAGGTGGATCTCTAGTTATGTCATTCCTCTCATCTTTCATCCATATAAATTTTAATATCCCATTACATAACTCTTCATAAACAAACCCTTTCTTCAACCATTCATTCATTATATTTCATTGCATCTCTTTGCCAGTCCATTAATTTCTTGCACATTCCATTCCCTATACTATTTGTGCCTGATATTCAATCATCATTGACTTTCCTAAGTACTTCATCCAATTCATCCAATTCACTAACAGTAATTCTTTTTACAAATTCTTACTTAACACATTCTGGATTTTATTTTTTACTTTCCATTTTTTCTTATTTTCTATCCTTATACTCATATGCATATTTTCCAGGATCTATATTATGTAGTCAACTGCTTAGCTTGTTAAACACCTAAATGTTGACAGCTAGAGTCAAAAACTTAGAATCTCGAATGGCCAGGTAAGCAAATTCTTTAATCGGGAAAGAATTCACTTGGCCATTGTCATGAACTTGCCCTTTCCCAATGTACAGCGATCTTGGAGTTGGTATATTTAGTTAGGGGGGTGGGGGGCACAACCCCCCACATCTTGGGGTGTGGGGGTCAAAACTGGAAGTTTATGTTTGTGTGGTATGGCCAAGTGAATTATTTCCTGATAAAAGAATTTGCTTACCTGCCCACTCAAGATTCTAAGTTTTCAACCCTTAGCTGTCGACGTTTAGGCTTTTGACAAGCTACACAGTCGATGAGATAATATAGACCCTATTTTCCATATGTTGTACTACATACTCATAATTTGCTCTTGTGCTCTTTATACCTCTCCATTTATATTTTTCATTTCTGTCATTATACTAATATCCTCCTTTCTTATTTTACGCAAATATGTAGACACTTCCTCCCTTCTCCCAAGTAAATAATACTTCTGCTTAAAAGGTAGTGCCTTAATTTTTTCTCTGCTTTTTTTATATATTTCTTTTTTTTTCAAAATACAATGCACTCTTGTATTATTCGCTAAATTTTCTAATATATTTATATAAATGTTCTCATACTTTATTTTCTCTTCCTTTCTTACATCATCCTGCCACTGAAAAAAAGGACTTTATACTTCTTTTTAAATTCAATCACTCAGACCAGTTTTAATAGAAGTCCTTCATGGTTATATGAGCCTTCCATAACTGCAGTACTTCCCAAGCTCCAATTTCATCCCATAATTTCTCATTTCTTCCTTTTTTATTAAATTTTCTGTTTTAATATACTTCCTTTCTTCCATTACTTCCACCCATATTGCTAAATGGTTCAAAAAAGTTGGCACAGTTTTATCAGTTGCCTGGTACCTCGACACCTTCCAGTAATACAAAATAATCAATGTCAGATCTAAATGTCACCCTTCTATGAGTTCACTGAGTTTTGTTCCGTACATCTAATTTACATTTTATTACATCCTGTTTTTTTTACATCTTTCCCTTTCTTTTTATGTCTTCCCCTGAAATCACAGTTAAAGTCTCCTGCCATTATAATTTTCATGTTAACCATCACATCGTCATATTTGATTAAACAGATTTTCTCTTTCCTCGCCAGTAATATATGTATATAATTCTAAAAACATGTTTACCCCACCACACATCCACAAGAGTTAAGTTTACCATTTTCACTAATGTTACATCTAGTATTTTCACTGTTTTTATATAAAACAGGAACAATTTTTACCTCTTATGTTTCATATTATATTACCACGCCACCAATTTTTCTGTTTGCAGACTTTCTTCACTTCTCTGGAATCTTACATCCTTTAACAGAATAACATCAACATCACATCTAGAACACTATTACAGTAGTTCCATCCTTCTTACAGTTTTAATAATACTGTTCACATTTACTGAAATTACTCTAAATTGTTGCTTTTCCTTCTTCTTAAGTTTACGGGGAAACATTTTTCAGTTTTTGTTTTCTTATTTTTACTCTTCCCCATATTGACAGTTTTTTTTTTCCTGTGGTTATGTATGAATAATCCTTGATCCTCAGAATCAGCCAGAATCAGATTTTTTCACTGGCTAGAATTTCATAAAATTATTGGAGTTAATCACTTCCTGACCTTTCTTCCTGCATGCACTATCTTGCCTCCTTTTTCCCCTCCATATTTTTTCTTTTTCTATACGTTCTTCTTTAACTAGTTCACCCACTCGTCTCTTGTTGTCTTTCCTCAAGTATGCTTTATTCCCTTTCCCATTCTTTTTCATTATTTATGGTTTGTTCTTGACAATCCTTTCAAAAGTGTCCCTGTTTTTTTATACAATCTGTATTCAGTCATGTACCTTGTTGCTGTATATCCTTTCTCCCCGAACTGCATACACTGTATCTTTAATCATTAATTAAATGAGGAAAAATACCCACAAAAGAAACATGATTTTGCCTGTCCAGCATACATTAATATCTTTCTACGACCAGCCACAAAAGTCACACCTGGCAAGTGTTTCACCATATTTTTTCACATTTCAAAACATCTTCCATCCTCCATCCTCGACTCCATAAGTTCCTCTTATCTCTAACTTTCACAATGTTATCAACAATTTCACACAGACCCTGCATGCATTTTTAACATAGCCTTCTTCCAGTTCATCAGTTCTAAACTGCAAGGTAACATTTTTTTTAGCATTTAAGTTACTACCAGAAAAAAAAATTGTTCCACAGATAAATGTCCTTTTTGTTACACAGATCCAGAAATTCCATCATCAATCCCTCAGTTCCAAATGTTAAGTCACAAAAAGTCTCTGTGCCTATATGTATAAAAGGCTGAATTTCTTGAGGTTTAAAACCCAGAACAGTTACCAAATTGCCCCCATACATAATATCTATTACAGTGCCATTTTATATTATTCTCTCAGTTGGTCTTCTGATAGTTTTAAAAACAGTTTTACTTACAGTTTGTTGCAGCTCTCATTTTTTGCCTGCTGTCACTTTTGCATATGTTTTAATTACGGCATTACCTGCTGCCACAAAAGTGGACTCCATCTCAGTTTGTTGCTGCTTTTCTCTTGTACTTTCTGTCACTGCTGCATAAGATTTAACCGCTGCATTCTCTGCTGCCATATCACGTGGTTCCTTCTCCATATTACCACCCTCAGCAATTCTGAAAAAATTATCTTCCATCTCACCCATAAAACAGCAGAAATATCATGCAGATTATCTTGCTCAATTATTTTAACAGAACATCATGCATGCCCTCCTGACACCAATTCTGTTATCTGCACTACTCAAACAGATGCCTTACTTTATTCTCTATTGAGACAATAGACAATAAACAGTGCTCACTTGTATCCTCCTCCACACAGGATTCTTGATCTACATTCTGTTGTTCCATATCAAACAATTTATTTCTCCAAATTCTCTTTTTCCACCTCCAAACTCTCCATAGAGTTTTCTCTCCTCCTCTATGCTACTGCTTCCCTTTGGCCTCTGCTGTAGACGCCATCTGGCATCATCTAGCAGCTGCAAAGATTAGAGAAGTTCCTTGATGCCCTGGCCAAATTTTGCCTAGCATAAATATTGCCTCTGGTCTCACCTGAAAAGAGACTACTACCCTAATGCAACTAACCTGATCAACAAAGCATAAATACAATAAATAAAATAAAATAAATAAGAAATGATCATTGGGTAAACAACAGCCCAGAGAATAGTTCAAGAGAAGTAGGGAGGGGGATAATTACAGACAATTTGGGTTGTGTAGGCTTGATCCGCAATTACAGTAATAAATATACTGCAAAACAATAAACACTGTTACAAAGTGGGCCATTTTTACTGAAAACTGTAAATATGCTTATGGAGGTCATACACAGCAATACAAGGCAAACTTGGGTATTCCTATACTATACCTTTACAATTTCATCACTTAAACTGGGGTATATGCATGGTGAATAGATGAAGTTATACCTTTGAGTTAAGACTATTACTGGTGTTGAGGTTTGCTATATGAGTTGGATTTTTTGATTGCAAACATTAAATCAATGACTTTCCATTCTCTTTGAAGCAAAAAGCAATATTATCGACCCAGTGAATATCTACAGCTCATAGTACCCTGCCTCACAGATTTTGATGTGACAGCAAATTATTTTAGATGCTATGCAACTTTTATTAACCTGTTTACACAAAACAGAAAAATGCAAACAATTCTGTGGACACTTGTTCTTAAGGTTAGCCCCACTGTTCATAATGTTAGTACAATAAAACAGATTCAACAAATAATACTGTAATAAATAATCTTTTACATGCAAAGCATTTCAAACAAATTACATCCATATGGTTTCCTATCATTGTTTTGCTAAGTAATAATTTGGCGAGGATATAAGTTCAAAACAAAATCAGATTTCCTAGAACTTTAAAATATTTTAATTCTAATGTTGTCACCTCAAAGCAAGAGGTTCTCCGTTTCAATTCTCAGCTGAGGTGCTTTTTGTGTGGAGTCTGTAGGTCCTCCCAGCATTCGCATAGGTTTTCTCCAGGTACTCTGGTTTCTTTCCCACATTCCAAAGACATGTGTCTGGAGGGTGTCTCCCCTGGCCTCTGCTGAAAATAGGCTGTGTCCTAGTTGGACCTTCCTGGTCAATAAATGTTAAATAAAAATAAATAAATAAATAAAATCAATATGTTTTCAAGATAAATGTGTTAATCATTTTATGAAATTAAAAAAATGCACTCCTTACAAATCTTATGGATTTTCTTAACCTTACAGCAACCCAGCTTAACATGCCTGTTTTCCCAGTGACTAAATTCTCACCACATGATGTATTACTTTACACCCATAACCAAAACATGTCAATATATTACATTTAAATATATTACCTCCATGTTCACACTGTTTTTATAGTCTTCTTATTAATAATTTAGAAAGATTCACTGCCATCATCATTCAAAACTTTCTTCTTTTTATGTTGTTAACGGTTGTTGTACAATAATAATACATGCAGAAGTACACATTATACAACAACACTTAACATACTATTCTTGTTTTTATATACATACTGCAAACTATTTCAATTAATTTCAATGTTTGTTTTACCCGTAGCTTCACCCTCCTTTGGAAGAGACTACTACCCATTTTTACTACAACCTCTGATTTTTTTTAGTTTCTCCAAATCCTTTTGGTTTCTAATACAATGACTGGAATGGGCCTCATTCCTAAGTCAAAGTATGATTAAAGTTCATGAAATTAGTATTGTTTCAATTGGATGTCAACCAGAAGTGCTTTTTGCAGCACCTGCAATGTGCCCAGTAATGACTCCCTCTGTAATTTGTATGGAATTACATGTATTGGTAGCATATCTAAATACAATTGTAGATATGTTTTATAAGACCCGTTGCTCCTACTACTACTGGAACTGTGTGGGTACCTTTCTTCCACAATGCCCTTGTTTCTGCTGAAAATCCTGGTATTTTATGACTTTGTGTCTCTCTGTACGTAAGTCATTGTAGTCACTGGGTGTAGCAATTTCAGTAAACAATGCTATTTTTGTCTTCTTTTCATGGACCACTATATCTGGTTTTCTTGCATCTGTCTTTTGAACTGTTGGTAATGGATGATCCCATGTGATATAAACTTCATCATTTTCCATCTATGTTTTGAACTGTTGGTAATGGATGATCCCATGTGATATAAACTTCATCATTTTCTATGATGCTTTGTGGCTCATGCTTCCAGTGCTTTTCAGCTACTTTAATATTATAATGTTTGCTCAATCCCCAGTGCAATAGTTTTGCCACATTATTACGCCTTTCAGCACACAGTCCTTCTGCCATTAGTATATCACAACCAGCAATAAGATGTATGACTGTTTCCAATTCTGTTTTACAAACCCTACATTTGTTTGTTTCTCCCACATGTTCAATGGACTTTGCAAATCAACGTGCATGTAGTCCACCATCTTGGGCCACCAATATTAATCTTCGTCTTTTGGTTTAAATTCACCTCTCCTTAACCATGCCTGCATCTGATCCTGATCAACATGAGGTCATTCCAAGAGTTTTTTATACTTTATACTTTTTTATACCACATTTCTTGCCTTGTTATCTGATCCTTCATCTTATATTCTTTCTTTTGCTTTTTTTTTTTTGCCACATTCAGTTACTGTCTGATTTTTATCTACTTCTACTTTGATTTCCATTCCCACTTGACGCCGATATGCTTCTGCTAATCTAAGTAGGGAAGTCATCTTAGACTTATTCTCCTCATGTTTCAAAACTTTCACTATGTTTGGGTCTTGCGAGATCAGCAAATATGTATGCAGTCCCACTATTGCAGATCTATACATGCAATCAATTTTGAGGAGGCCTAAACCTCCTTCAGAATGAGGAATATATAGTATTGGTATGCATTGTTTTTTTTTATAAATCATTTGATGAGCATGAAACATCCTTCTTGTTTTCCTGTCCAAGTTACCAACACCTTTTGGGGCCAGTCAATCACTCCAAAACTGTAAGTTAGGACAGGAAGAGCAAATTGGTTATAGCTTGGACTTTTTCCCTAGATGTCAATGCTGTTTTTAGTATTAATTTAAGTATTCTAAACTATTCTTTACTAAGTTTTATTTGCATTTGTTCATGTTTTATTATTGATCTTTCATCAATTCCCAAATCTTTATGTATTACATTTGTTGACCAGGTATGTCCAACTGGGCCAGAGATCCGTATTCAGTGGAGACCCAGGGAGAAAAACTCCACAGTAATACAAACAACAAACATAGTAACAGCAACATTAGTACAATAGAATTATATACAGCATCAAGAGACAGTATAATGTAAGGTCCTGATAAATATAGAAGAACAAGGGAGAAAAAACTCTACTGTAGCACAAAACAATCAGAAATACAACACAATCAAAATAAAGTAGCAGTAAATCTAATACAATCAGTAGAACTGTAAAAAATACTGTTGCAGTAACAGCCAAGAGACAGTAGCTATAATATAATCTGTAGAACTGTGCACAGTTGCAGTATAGAATGAGCAAAACAGTAGATAGTATATAGATAAGGTTAGAAGGTAAGGTGAGAAGGGTAAAAAGTGTGGGGAAAATAGATTAACCTGGGGAGAGACAGAAGCACACCCAGTGTCTTATAAAGTGTTCCTTTAAGAGTGATTTGAACTAGTCACGTACTGGATTTTTTGTTATTGTGTCTGGAAGGGAGTTCCAGAATTTGGCTATTTTGTGTGAATAGAGGGAGTTGCCATATTGGTTGTGCGACTTGGTTACCTTTAGTAGGAGTTTGTTGGAAGATCTGAGGTATCTGCTATTTGTATTAGGTTAAACTAAAGAGGAGATGGCAGGGCAATTGTTGGGATGATAAATTAATTTGTGAGCTAAGGATAGTTGATTGAGAGATAAAAGATTGGGGAGCACAAGCCAGTTTAATATTGAGAGAGCTGAGCATTGGTATTATTTTTAAATATATAATATTTAAATATTTATATACTCCCTCTTGTTCAAGTTCTTTTATATCACATTCTTGTCCCAAACTGATGTTTTCTTGGTTCTGCAGCTTTCCTGCTTCAAAGGTTGCTTTTGCACATTTATCAAGACCAAATGACATTTTTATATCATCTGAAAATATTTTGACCACTTACAGTTGTGCTTTCAGTTCCTCGTCTGATGAACTATACAATTTTAGATCATCTGCAAAAAGAAAATGAGAAATCCTTATACTTTGTTGTTTTCTGGGAGCCAAATTATAGCCATGACATAGTCCAGTGATAGTGAACCTTTTGGGTTTGGTGTGTCAAAAGCTCCTGGCACAAAATAATTCAGTGCACTTCACATGAGTAGCAAACGCAAAAGCAGTGCCTTTGGTAACTTGGGTGCTGGTGATAACTGACATGTCACCCAAAACGTGATGGCGTGTGTCACCTTTGACATGCATGTCATAGGTTCACCATCACTGACATAGTCTGTTATGTAGACAGCTTAATGGGTTAAGGGCAAGACAAAAGAGCAGCGGTGACAGAGAGTCACCCTGGAATACCCCTTTTGAATTTTTAACCCTGGAATAATAATTTGTCCTTTATCATGGCTTAACTGTAAAGTGGTTTGCCACTGTTTCAAGGTCGCTATAATGTAATCAATCAGTGTAGAGTGTATCTTATACATTTTTAAGCACTCTTTTATCCATGAGTGTAGATACTATCAAATGCATTTTTGTAGTCTATACATGCCATACTTAGATTCTTCCCCTTTTTGCAGTTCTTCATAATGACTTTATTTAACATCAGATGATCCTTTGTTCCATATGACTTTCTTTTATTACCTTTTTGTTCTATTGCCATGCTTGAGTTTTCTTCTAAATGTCTCTAAACTGTCAATTCCTGTGTATAGTTTATATGTTGTTGGAAAGCAAGTTATTAGTCTATAGTTTTTCGGATGGCTTGCAGTTTTGCTCTTAAGTAAGAGTATTGTTTTTCCTGTTGTTAGCCAGGCTGCTCATGGCTAAATTTATTTATTTATTTATTTTACATTTGTTGACCGTGAATATCTGACTGCCCTTTTTCAGCGGAGTCCTGGGGAGAAAAGCTCCATAATAATACAAACAATTTAAGCTAAGATTACACAAACAAGTTAAAACTTAATATGCTGTTTAAGGCTACATGCTATACATTCAACAATAAGGTCCAAAGAATAAAGAAGCAACAGAACTGTAAAACAAAAGTTATAAAATAGCTAAAAACAGTAGCAGTGTCTAAAGAGGTTATTACAAAGAAGATAAGGAAAAGGAAAGCATAGAGATGACAGGAGGCAGGACGAGGGAAGGAGTAGGTAAAAGGAAGTAGAGGGTGGTGGTAAAAGAAGCCAGTGGGGGATGGACAGAAACAGGTAAGTTAGTTAGATGAATATATTCAGGGAAGGAAAGATCAATGGCAGATCCATGGTTGTTTGAAATACTCTTTTGTGGCCAACTTAAATTGTTTGGGATGATACTGTATTCTAAATCTTCATGTGAAGAGGTTACTACTTTTAACCAGAAGTTATGTACTGCATCTGGGCCTGGGGTTTTCCAATTAGGAGCTTTTCTTAACTTTGTTTCAATCTCTCTCTGGCTGTTACTTCATCCCACTGCATATCCTGTACATTTGAACATCTTATTCTTTCTTTTACTTCTTCTATCCATTTTAGACTGCGGTGGTGGTGCTGCGGTAGCGTTGTTGCCTCATAGCAAGACGTTGTCCCATTCGATTCTCAGCTAGAGCGTCTTCTGTGTGGAGGCATACATGAATGGGGCGTGCCTTCATTGAAGATTGTGCATCAGGGCTGGTAACCCGGTACGTAAAAATCCACTACCAATCATTAGCGGACCAGAGTTCCGCTGTGGCGACCCCTAACCAGGAAAAGCCGAAAGACACAAACAAAACTTCTTCTATCCATTTAGCACCTTTGTTATGTTTGACAGGGTCTTCAAAAATATTTATGTAAATTTATTTTATTTTATTTATTTTATTTTACATTTGTTGACCGGGCTGGTCCAACTGGATGTATGTCCATTTTCAGTGGAGGCCCAGGGAGAAAAGCTCCAGACATCAGAATAGTATTACAGAAACATAGGTACAATAGCAAGTTTAGACAAATTATAACATAATAACATTATAACAGTACATTACATATAAGTTTATGAGCAAGGAAAGAAAAAAAAAATTCCTAGTTACAAAAACTACATTCCTAGTTACATAAGTATGGATATATGTCAGAAAATACATAAAGGTAAGTGAAATAGGGCACTTTTATAACATATATATAAAATTATAACAGTACATTACATATTAGTTTATGAGCAAGGAAAGAAAAAATACATTCCTAGTTACAAAAAATACATTCCTAGTTACATAAGTATGGATATACGTCAGAAAATACATAAAGGTAAGTGAAATAGGGCACTTTTAAACTAAAAGGATTACATACACATTATTGTTAGTAAAATATTAATGAGATTGGGTGAGTGAGAAGATTAGTGTCTGTATACAAGGGAGGTAGTTAGTCTGGCTTTCCACAGGGGCATAGCCAGTGTGATTTAAGGTATGGTTTGAGTTTGATTTTAAATAGGGTAATTGTAGGTAGGGAAATTAGGTCGTTAGGGAGGGTGTTCCAGGTTTTACCCACCGTGTTAGAGAATAGTGAGTCTCCGGCTAGATTGGTGGTTTTACTTATCTTTACTAATAATTTATTTGAAGACCGCAGGGTCTTTAGGTTATTGTAGGGGGTGATTAGGTTAGTGAGTATTGGAGTATTTGTAGGTTGATACAGAATCTTATGGGCAATAGTTAGTTGGTTCAATAGAATAAGATCTGACAACTCTAACCATCCGAGTTGATAAAGATTATTGCAATGATGGGTTCTATAGGTAGATCCAGTAGCAAATCTGGCAATATTATTGTAGGAAATAGCCAGCTTGTTGAGATTGCTTTTACATAGTTTAGTATGGATTGGGGATGCATATGGTAGGGTTGAGATTAAGTGGGTGTGGGCAATGGTGGTCCTAGCTAGTGGAGTCAGAAAGGGTTTGATCCTGTAGAGGGAGCCTAGTTTCTTGTTTACTGTTTTTATTGTGTTGTTAATATGTGGCTCAAAGATAAGGTTGTTGTCAATTAGTACTCCAAGTAGTTTTGTGGTAGAGTCGGGAGATATAATTGTACCATTGCTAGATGTGACAGTGAAGTGCAGTGGGGAGGCTCTGCGGGTGGGAGTAAATAGTAGCATTTTTGTTTTGTTTGGGTTCAGGATGAGACATCGGTGAAGAAGCCAATTCTCTACTCTGCTAAACACATCTTGGGTTAGGGACTGAAGTTGTGATGGCGAAGAGGCTGAGCATATTAATGTGGAATCATCCGCATACTGGATACAGGTAGCTTGAGGTAATACAGAGTGTAGGTCGTTAGTAAAAATAGAAAAGAGGAGAGGACCCAATATGGAGCCTTGAGGGACACCAAGGGAAACTGGGAGGTGGGAAGACAAGTTATTCCCCCATAATACAGTCTGTTGTCTGTTATTTAAATAGGATTGGAACCACTGTATAGCAAGTGGATCCAGTGAGAAGTTTCTAAGTATGTTTATGAGTAGCAGGTGATTGACCATGTCGAAGGCTTTTGACAAATCAATGAAGAGAGCTGAGGATAGACTATCATTATTACGATTTTTATTAATACAGTCAGTGAAGGATAAGAGAGCAGAGGTGGTGCTATGAAATGGTCTGAAGCCATGTTGGCAGGTAGCTAGTAGGTTGTTTTCTAGTAGGTGGTTTAATAGTTACTTATGAATGCATTTTTTCATGATTTTTGCCAGTGGGGATAATATAGCTATAGGCCTATAGTTAGAAAAATCTTTGGAATTACCACCTTTATGCAGGGGGATGACATGTGAGATTTTCCAGATTGATGGAATAGTTCCTTCAGAAATAGTTCTGTTAATGAGGATGGATATGGGGTAGGTTATAGCTTTAGCAGCTTTTTGCAGGTATTCTGCAGGTAGTTGATCTGCAGAGAGGGTGGTTGGTTTAAGTTTCTGAATAAGGGTGCATACAAAGGATGTAGGAACAGGTTGAAATTGAAATAGTGGGGGGGCTGTTAGGGATATCAGTAGACGAAGATGTAGTGTTAGGGGATAGTTGATTGGCCAAAGACTGAATGGTGTCTGTGAAAAAAGTGTTAAAAGCATTGGCAATTTGGATAGGGCTGTTGAGATTAGAGCCTGTGGGGGTGGGTGTAATAGAGCGACCTGGATGTAAAAGTTTATTGATACCAAACCAGAATTTTTGAGGTTTATTTTGGTGGGTTTGTTGAAGATAACAGTAAAAGTTTTTTTTTGTCAGTCAATATGGCTTTTTTAGTTTCATTTCTTAATTGTCTAAACTTTAGTTGATCTGTTGGACTTTTGGTTGTACGCCACCTAGCCCAGAGTTTGTTTCTATGGAGGATATTTTGTTTGGTAGTTTTGGAGAGCCATGGGGCTGGTTTAGACCTGCTTCTTATTATTCGTGTTGGGGCATGGTAGTCTAGGATGGTTAAAAATTTAGAATTAAAGTAGTTAACGGTGTCTTCTAATGGTAGGTGTTTCAGGGGTGACCAGTTGCAGGCTAAGAGTTCTTTTTGAAAGCTGTCAGGGTTAAAATTTTTGTTAGACCTTGTTTTTTTATAAATGGTTGGGTTTGGGATGTCACTCTTATACCTGATTAAGAAGGTGAGTGAGTGATCACTTATATCTTCAGGGAGGGTACCTACTTTGTAAGATTGGTGATGACTATTTGTGAGGATCCAATCTAGGGTTCTGTGATTGTTATTATGTTTATTGGTTCTAGTGGGGGCCGTAATAGTTTGCGTAAAACCATGTAGGTTGATATGGGTAGAAGGCTGTTGAGATGTACAGCTCATCCAGTTTATATTAAAATCACCAATAATTATGGTTTCTTGAGGGTAGGTGGTGGATAGCCAACTTAGGATGGCCTCTAAGGTGTTGATATTATTGCCTGGGGGAAGGTAGATACAGATTATATAGATGGATTTACATTTGTAGAGTTGAATTTTGGAGATAAGAATTTCTGCATTGCTAGTTAGAGGAGGTTTAGAGTCTATGGAGGTGACTTGTAATTCAGATTTATATAAAATAGCTACACCTCCACCTTTTATAGAGTTGCGGTCAAGTCGCAGGATATTGTAACCTGGGGGAATAACAGTAGTATCTTGTATTGTTGGCTTGAGCCATGTTTCAGAGAGACAGAGGATGTCAAATGAATGTACATCAATGAGGACGTGTAGGTGGGCAACTTTATTATTTATGCTTTGAATATTTAGATGGGCTATCAGGAGAGAGTTAGTGGGTCTATTAAGCAGATGTGCATTAATAGAGGTTGGGGTGTTAGGCTTTGTGGTAGTGGTAGAATTTGGGCCGGGGTTTGGGTGTATGTCACCATCAATTAGGGAGTGGACTTGTATTACCAGATTGTGAAGTAAGCCTTTACATATTAAGTTCTGGGGTTTTCTAGCTTTAGGGTTGAGGTATGTGATGTGAGTGAGTCTATAAAATCTGGCTGGTAAATACTTCAGTAGACAGGATGTGTAATTATGGATATGAGGGGTGAAAAGTGTTGGTGTGGAAGTTTGTTTAATGGGGTTAAGAAATGTAAGTAGTTAAGGTGTTCATAAAAAGTAAGTAGGTATGGTATAGCTAAAATAGGTAGAAGTGATAGGAGTAAGGGTTTCAAGTGTGTAAGGGTAGTGTTAGGTGGCATTGTAGATGTAATGTGTGTAGGTTAGTTTACAGGGAGTAGAGCAGTTAGTGTAGTAGGATGATAACTAGTGGAAAGTGGGTTGTAACACTTTAAGAGGTTGGACGATGTAATTGGTTATATGGATAAAGGGTGTGGCCAGTGTTTATATATGTAGATGTACTGGGGGCGGGTGAGAATTGGGGGCAGGGTAGGGGAGCGGAGTCAGCCCGCAGGGCGAACGGAGAGGGTAGATCCACAGTAGGTGTGAGCCCAAGGAGAACAATCAGTGGAGAGCTGATTGTTAAGGTAAGTGAAGGTGGAGAAGATGGGAGGTGAGAGTCTTGATAGTGGGGATAGAGGGAGGGTAGCTAACTGATACAGAGTAAGAAGGTAGAGGGATATAGTGGGACTACAACTCTACAAGCTAGAAATACTGTATTCTTGCGAGTTGAGTTGTAAGACAGAATGATAGATCTAGGAGAAGGGTGCCAACTAGTGGCCAAAGCTGTATAGCTACTATAGTTTCTTTTTGGGAGGTAGCAGGTCTTGGAATTTGAGGAGGGAAGGATATAATATACTTACAAGGGTATAGGTGGGGAGGTAGGCTAAGAAGAAGAAAAATGCAGGTTATGGCTGCTGGCCGCCCTAGCAGTGGAGTGTACTTTAAGACCTACAGTAATTTATACAATGTTGCTTCCACAGGCGGATGTTATATAGCACGTACTTTCTTCACTTGTATTGGCCTTGAGGGGCTGTTGCTCAGGGTGGGAGAAGATTCAATTCCTTAGTTTAGGGTGAAGACGGCAATTATAAGATGGTTTAAGGTTGTTGGCCAGTAAGACAGGGCAATTCCACAGCTTTATTGCCATACGAGCAGGTAGGGCAATTTCTTCACTTGTATTGCCCTTGAGGGGCTGTTGCTCAGGGCAGGAGAAGATTCACTTCTTTAGTTTAGGGTGAAGATGGCAATTATAAGATGGTTTAAGGTTGTTGGCCAATAAGACAGGGCAGTTCCACAGCTTTAGTGCCGTACGAGCAGGTAGGGCAAACAAAGTGTGTACACCGGAGCTGAGGGACGCACAGCAGCCAAAGGAAAGACCTGGATGTAAAAAGTATCTATTTCTTCTTTGACACTCTGACAATGTGTGTATACCCTAATGAAACATGAGACAAAAAATGTGACACCCACTCTACCCTTAGAAAGTGAAATAAGCTACTTATAAATAGTATAAACATTATCGACTAATATACATGTCCAGTACTTTGTTCCAGTCCTTCCTTTTTCAATCTTATTTTTATTCCCCTAGGCTGCCAGTATACAGCTATTTGTTCTCAGATTATTGACTTTTATCATCTCTTCTCTCTTCTCCTCTCCATTTTATCTGACCCTTCCAGTCTTTAGCTATGACGCTCCTTACCCATCTTCCCAAACACAGTAACTGCACTTTCTCCCATTCTCCCAGTGGCAGAATATAATTGGGCTGAAATGGGTGGCTCTCTGGGGTCCATAGCTCCATGGAACTTCTGTTATGATCAGCACTACTAATTATTTAGTCAGCTTACATGTCAAACATAACAATTGCTTCATTTGCTTACATTTTGTCAAAAAAGTTAAATCACTGTGAGTATTTACTGTGTATACTTACAATACTCAGAACACGAGCCATTGTGAAATGGTCTGGTGTTGCAACTTTCTATTTATTTTATTGTATGTATTTATTTATTGTATGTACTTATTTATTTATGTATTTCCATCCACATTTACTTAAAACTACCCAACTAAATAAATAAGTGGTCCACAGTTATCCTCTGCATGGTGGTGGCACTTTCTTCTCATTGGCTTTGTGTAATTCATAGGGAAAGCTGTGAACAGAAAGCTAGGTAATATTAAGTAGTATAGTGGAGAGCTGGGCATGGTTGGATCTCTGTGTATGGTCACAGTAATGTGAGGTATGCATCTTTTTATTCCTTGCAGGCAACCAGATAGAATAGCATTGTTGATTGCAATCCAGGAAGGGCTGCAACATAACTCTCAACTGTCCCTGATTTTGCAGAATGTCCCCGATATTGCCTCATATTTTTGTCCGATCCCTTATAACATGTTTGATTTTTTTGCTAAATCACTGATGGTTACAGCCACTCAAAAAATGTTGCTCTGTTAACTCTGTAAGTAAATTGCCATAATATTTAAAAATTGTCCCTGATTTTTGACCTATTCTCATAATTACTTTTGGTTTTACCCCTGATTCTGAAGCAAATAGTTTGAAAGATATGGACTGCAGGCTGGCTCTAGCGAAAAGCAAATTATTGTTTACTCAGTTTAAAGTATGCAGTAGTTTCCAGCTACTGTTTGTGTGTAAAAAAAGAAAGAGAGAAAACTTCCCTGATTTCTGCCAAATCGTTGAGGACATCTTACTCTCTTGCCAATTCATCATTTAGTTTCACAAGACTAGTGTGCAATTGTATAACATATGTTGGAATATTTATTCTCTGGCAACAGTGTGAAAGGAAGTTGAAATTGTCCCTGATATCACAAATTGTCCCTGACTCTGCATTACATTTTGGTTTGTGCCTCATAAAATTTGTGATTTAATAGCAAATCATTGAAGACTGTAGTCACTAATTGGGGAGTCAGGGAGCTGGCTGTGGATTTAAGCAACTTACAATTTTATTTGCTTATTTTAAGGTCTGGCTTTAGAGAACTAATGGGTGTTTGCATAAAACATTTTGTAATATTTGTTCACTGCTGAGTTTTTGGTGGGAAGCACAGTTGAAACTGACCCTAATAATCACAGACTGTCACTGACATTGCATTATATTTTTGGACTGATATTCAACAAAAATTGTGGTTTTATAGCACATCACTGAGGACTATGATGACTAAATGGGGATTGTGCTGGCTGTAGATGAAAACTACTTGCTATCTTGTTTTCTTATTTTAAAATCTGGCTTTAGAGGACTAATGTGCATTTGTATGAAATATATTGGATGGTAGGTAATGCAGAGGACTAAAGCTCTGAGCTGTTAATGAGCTGCCTCATGTGTCCAGGGTGCAGGGTTTGATTCCATTCACCTTCATTTGCCTACATTGTGACTCTGAGCAAGTAATTTAACCAGACAATGCTCCCAGGTTACCCCTGAATAGAGATAATTTGTCAAATGGGCTTACCTGGAAAACAAATAGGAAAAAAATAAATATTCATCCTTTGTTGAGTCTTTGTATGAAGCAAAGTTGAAACAATCTCTGATTTTACACAATATACATGATTTTGCCTCATGTTTTGGTCCATGCCTCATGCAATATGAGTTTTTCTAGCAAATCATTGAGCATTACAGTCACTTAATGATGACAGACATTTGACTATTCAAAATTCAGATCCTTCAGAAAATACAGGCTGAGAGCAATATGTAAAGTCTGTCCCTGATTTTGGAGTGTGTCCCTCGTTATTCTTTGAGTTTCTCCTAGTTCTTGCACTAAAAGATTTAGAGACACTATTTTTTTCACCACAGTCAGAGTCAGATAAGTTTAACATGATAAAATGGCTATAATTGTGCTGGACCGGGGTAGGGGTTGTTTGTGTGTAAAAGTACTTTACCCTCAGATCATTTGTTCCGTTAACCCCACAGTTAATGAAATCACCCATAGTACTGATAAGTCAGTTTATGCAGATAATGGTTTTGTTTAAAAAAATGGGAGTTTTAGACTCCAGAGCTAGTTTCTTTTGGCTGTGGTCATCAATGTCAGCAAAATAAAATGTTTCATTAAGTGTATTCTTTGGATACAAATATACATATATACATACAAATATTTCAAGCACAGGCACTAATGCCCTTCTAGCTTGCCAATATACCAAAACACTTTTTCCCATAAGTGTCCAGGCTGTTCTTAGAAATATCTAAACTAGTAATTGCACAACAAACCAACGAAACGAGAAGCCACCAAGCTGAAGGACGCCAATACAAATCGTATGACAAAACGGCACTTTAATGGCCAAAAGAACGATTGTAAACAACAAATGTTTTTTTTTTTATGACAAAACGGCACTTTAATGGCCAAAAGAACGAATGTAAACAACAAATGTGAAGCGCTTTTCGTTTAACTCCTGTGAAACTTCTTCAGACTGTTACAAAACACTGACATCACTTCCTTTAATACAAAAACTAATTTCAGTTGATGCTAAATTAAAAACACCTGCTCATAATTAATTAATCAACTTCCTTAAACAAAGAAGAGAATGCATAAACATATATCGAATCAAATAACTGAAAGCAATAATCACTAGCATAAATGCATAATGTACCTATTGCGTAAAACCATGAATGAACATGTATTCAAGGGACTAGAAAAATAAATATGTTAAACAATAGTATAAAAAGTATAAGAAGTATATATATATATATATATATATATATATATATATATATATTAGAAAATATGTATGTTATATATATATATAAAATCTATGTTAAAACTAAAAAACTTATATAAATATTTAATTATTGGTATTGATGACCTTAGTGACATTTATACAAAACACGTAGACAACAATTTAATAAATATATTATAAACACTTAACTATTAAGTTTGAATACTAAGCAAAAATATATATATTATATATGCATTATATAAAATGCAATAAAAATACAATAAAAAGAAGACAAGAAAATAAATAATGGCATGCAAAAGGTCCAAAATTATTTCAAAGTAAGATGTAATGATTTCACTATGTCATATAATTTTATTCCTTTGTAATGCCTTTAATTTTAATATGGGGATAATTGTGCTCCACTCATTTATACCAGGCCACATATCAGGTTGTGTATTAATTTGCCATTTTAATTCTTTTAATTCTAAGTAAAAGTCCCAAGGTCTCCTATCCTCTATGTCTACATGGTCAATTGCCATGAAGGAGAACTGGTGATCTTTGTATTCACTAATATGCTTAGCTAGTGCATTATTAGACTTATTTTTCTTAATGGCGTATTCATGCTCGTATATTCTTTGGCTAAACTGTTTTTCTGTTTTCTCTATATAGAACATTGGGCATGAATTACATGTGGCTAGGTATACTACAGCTTTAGATTTGCAGTTGTATTTGCCATGTGAAAGTAATACTTCCTTTTCCTTACATAAAACACTTCCCCTATTTTTATTTTGTGGCACCAATGACAAGCTCCACATTTAGTCATACCTATTGTGCCATTCCTAAATGAACAATTCCTATATTTTATAATATCTTTAAAACTTCTACCTTTTCTATAAACAATTTTCAGTTTTTCACTAATGTGGTTCCTACAGTAGGAATATTCCATAAAATGTGCCAGTTGTCCATTGTAATACCTCTAATCATATTGTGTTCTTGAGAGAATGTTAGGACAAGTGCTTTAGAAAACTTGGTTTCTTTTGCTATGTCCCTACTATTATCATTATTTGAACCACTATTAATGATATTAGATGGGATACTACCATTATATACCACCCTTGATCCACTAAGAATGGGTTTAAAATGTCCATTCTGTCTTTTAATAGTAACTTCTTGTATAAGAGTTTCAACTAACATTTTCGGATAACCTCTATTGAGAAACATGTCACGTAAAAAAGCACATTCATCTAGAAATTGATCAAAGTCAGTGACCATCCGGGCTGCTCTTACTAATTGACCTTTAATAACAGACTTTTTCTGATGCTCGGGATGGCAACTGCTGTAGTGTAGGAAATAATTTGAATAAGATTCCTTCCTGTAAATCACAGCTGTATACATTTTATTGACCTTGTTTTTCATAAGATGCCCATCTAAATAATTCATATATTCAACATTGATGTCCCATGTGAATTTTAAAAAATCAGTGGTTGTATTAATATATGTTAGGAACTCATTCAAATTATCTACTGTGCCACTCCAGATGATACTAATATCATCTTGAAATCTATGATATGATTTGATAAACACTTTATATTCACTATTAAATACATAGTTCTTCTACATAGTTCTTCTCCCAAAAAGCCATAACTAAATTAGCATAGGCACCCCCACATGGTGACCTCATAGCAATACCTTTTTTCTGCTAAAAATATTGTTTGTTAAAAGTTATAAAATTGTTACTCAATACTATTTCTAATAAATCCATGATTAAATTCACTAAATCATGTGTCATATAATGGTGTATGAGCATCTTATTGACCCATTCTAGCCCTATATTTTGTGGAATCACTGTGTATAAAACACATACATCTAAAGTAACTAGAATGTTATTCTGGTTAAATTCAACATTGTTCATGTGCTCTAAAAAGGTCCAGGAGTCTTTACAAATCTGTTTCTCTTTCTCCAGGACCTTTTTTAATTCATAATCAATGTATTTTGCACATGCCGAAGTAATAGAGTTCCTGCCATCAACTAATGGTCTCATGGGGGGGTTATCCATATTTTTATGAATTTTGGGGGTGCCAAAAAAATTGGAATTCTGAGAGTTATGATGTTAAGATAGTTGTATAAATCTAGAGTGATACATCTTTCTAAAAAAAGTCATTAATTTGCCAATAAAGTTTTCTATAAGCACCATTCAACTCATTTAATGACACTTCAACATATGTATCTGTGTTTAATGTCTCATATAATTTATCTTTATACATGTCTTCCCACATAATAACTGCTCCACCCCCTTTATCTGGTTTCATGATTCTTATTCTCTTTTCTCTGTATTTTTTTCAGAACATTTAGCTCATTTTCACTCAAATTATGCATGTGATTTTTGTATTACATTAAGTGTATCTAAACACTTTAATTCTTGTTCACACATCTTTTCGTACAACATTAATTTTGGATGTAAAGGGGGGTTGTATATACTACTAATGTTAAACCTAGTATTCACATTATAAATAGCATCTTGATACATTAAACTAAAGTTAATTTTCATTAAAAATATTTTAATGTCAATCATGGTGTTAGTGAAATTGAAGGAATTAGTTGGAACAAAGGTAGCTCCCTTAGAAAAAATATTTGCTATTTCTTCATCTACACAAAATTTAGAGAAGTTAAAAACCTTAAAATCTCCTTTTGTGTTCACCACAGCATGTTCTTCTTTTTCATTAATTACATTTTCAGGTTGTTGAATGTGGTGTGAAACACATAAATCATCAGTACCAATAATTACAACACTTAAGTCCTCCATTGTTTGTTCTTTGGCCTGGCCCCTTGAAACCCCACCGCTTAATTATGAAACATCAATACCAATAATTAAATATTTATTTAAGGTTTTAGTTTCAACATAGATGTTATATATATATATAACATACATATTTTATAATATTTTATAATATATATATATTTATATATATATATATATATATATATATATATATATATATATATATATATACACTTCTTACACTTTTTATACTATTCTTTAACATATTTATTTTTCTAGTCCCTTGAATATATGTTCATGCATGGTTTTACGCAATAGGTACATTATGCATTTATGCTAGTGATTATTGCATTCAGTTATTTGATTCAATATATTTTCATGCATTCTCTTTTTTGTTTGAGGAAGTTGATTAATTAATTGTGAGCAGGTGTTTTTAAGTTAGCATCAACTGAAATTAGTTTTTGTATTAAAGGAAGTGATGTCAGTGTTTTGTAACAGTCTGAAGAAGTTTAACAGGAGTTAAACAAAAGGCGCTTCACGTTTGTTGTTTACATTCGTTCTTTTGGCCATTAAAGTGCCGTTTTGTCATAAAAAAAAACGTTTGTTGTTTACATTCGTAAT
Source organism: Protopterus annectens (assembly GCF_019279795.1). Classification (NCBI taxonomy): domain Eukaryota; kingdom Metazoa; phylum Chordata; order Ceratodontiformes; family Protopteridae; genus Protopterus; species Protopterus annectens. Next base: position 321,644,134 of record NC_056735.1, read on the forward strand.
TTTGGCCATTAAAGTGCCATTTTGTCATGCGATTTGTATTGGCATCCTTCAGCTTGGTGGCTCCTCGTTTCGTTGGTTTGTTGTGCCAGTAGTGGTCCATTAGTGACTGTTCGTTAGTAAACTAGTACTTGCTTTAATGTAATTTGGTAGTCTGTTCCATGCATCAGCTGCTCTTTCAGAGAATCAGTTAGTAAAATTCTCATTCCTATAGAATCTTCTACATAGGTTATCTGATTATTCTGTAGTACTTTTTGATAAATCCCAAACATTCCCAGAGATAGTTGTCTCTAAATGCCTTACATACCTGAATACAATCTCTTAGATATCTATCAGAGACACTGCACAAGTTCAGATATTTTTGTCTTTCATAATAACTTAAATTTTCACTTCCATGGATGCCCCTGGTATATTTCTGCTGTGCTCTTTTCAGTTTACTCATGCTTCTTTTCTTATAAGGTTTTCATATTGTTATTCCATGTACAGGAGAACCCAGATATGCACAGTGCATTCTTCAGTTGATACAACTAATTAAGTCACTACAGCAACTCGCACTGGAAGGTCTTAACATTTTGCTTATCCGTTCTATCTGGACATGAGTGACTGTAACTAGTGACCTTAATCTTTAGCTGTAACAGATACAGTCAGGACTAAAACTAAATTTAAATCAGTGATGTTATTTGGTAACATAGCAAATTTTATAGGTTCATAGATTAGTACTAAGCTAACTGCCCTTGCGAGCCATTTTAAGCCTAGCCAATTATCCCTTGTGAGACTCAAACCCTGCACCTTGTGTTTGTAAGGTAAATATATATATATATATATATATATATATATATATATATATATATTTAGATATGATAACTAAATAACTTATTTAATACTGTGGCTGGATTATTTACATATAACATTCCTTCTACTATTTATTTATTTATTTATTTGTTGGACTGGTCAGATTTCAACCATTTTTACAATATTGCAGAATACAAAGAATTGCTCCACATGGCATGCTATAAGATGACATATTAGACAAGCATATTATATAAGCATATTATGTGTACAAGATAAAATGTAATGCATAGGTAATGTGAGAGACTTAATGTACTAACAACAGAAACTAGATAAGCATACTATATAAATGTATAATACATATGAGATAAAATGTACTTTATAAACATTCATAAATACTATGCATCTGCAGGGAAACATTATGTGGAGCAAAGGCATGCAGTTTAGATGAAGACCAGTTAGCCTACATCTTTAAAATATCTGCATGTATTTTGTTTAGAGAGACATTCTTTGAGCCATTTTTTAAATCTGGTTATTTTTGCTGGCTATGTATTTTGATAAGTTCTCGGCTGCAATTTGATGGCACAACTTTTGTTACAGCTCTCTTCCAAATTGCTGAACCAGATAATGGTCTGTGTAGTAAAAGACAGGTACCACTTTGAAATGCCAAGATTCATTACTGCAAGTTCCAGAATAATGAGACTAAATGATCTAAAATGCGTATTTATATATACTATGTTCAATATTACTGTTCCCTAGACTATTCCCTTTTTTTGGTTGTGTGGCTACCTCAGAGTTCATACATATACATTTGGGGGGTTCACTCCCCATACTAGGGGTGCAAGCAGCTTGCTCCCTTGTAAAAAACAACTTTATAGGAGAAACATGATGCTCGACTCTGTGTTCTCTTTTGTTTTTGGTCATTTGTTTTCTCTTTGGGACCTTGGTATTATGAGTCTCAACATTTCAGCAAGAAACCTGTAAGATAAATGATTGATTTTATTTCTAGGTTTCTCTTGTTATCAGTTGTGTTTTCATTTGGGTCAGTAGTACATGTTAAGACTTTTTGTAAATATGAGTATCCAGCATACGAGTTGTTCCATTGGCAACTAGGAGCCAGTGTAATGTATTTAACAGTTTTCAGTGCTGTGTGAAATTGCCAAATAGCAGAGTGAGCCATTGTAATTTATTTACTGCTATCAGAAGGATGTGCATGTTGTAGCATTAACACTGAGCAACAATGGGTAAGCCATTTCCAAGTTTAAATAGATGTACATTTTTGGTTAATGCTGCTCTGGGAGCAGGAGAGAGTAATTTTGCTGTTTTTTAACACTATTTTAGCTGGTATACAGTTTAATGAATGACTGCCTTTTGGTGAACTTTAAATGATAAAATGGGATCAATGATTATTTTTAGATAACATTTTTGGTTGTTTTGGACTTTTACATTACTTAGGGGTCATTGGCTTCTGAAATATAAAAGAGCCATAAGGCTTGTGAGTTGTTTAATATTTGTGCAGTGGCAAAGAGCATAGTAGTTGGTGTTTTATGATTTATAGGAAGTTTATTTTTGAAAATGGAGAAGTTAGACTGATTTTCTTTTTCTGTTAGGGTACTGAATGATTTATCCTGATTTTGTAACAGGATGGCATCTGCATACATACCTACATCTGGCTGTGGGAGATCTTCACTAAGATCATTGACAAAGAAAAGAGGACAGGACCCAGTATGGATCCCTGGGAGCACACTGTACTGAAAGCTGCCAGTATCCATTAATGAGGAATTACTGTATAATTGAAAAGCCTTTCTTGTTAAACAGCTTTTTATCCAGGAAAAAGTTTCAAAGCTAAATTTAAGCCTTTTTATTTTATCCAGGAGCAGAATATGATTTACCGTTTTAAATGCTCTGATCATATCTGCAAAAACACTGGCTGTAAGAGACATTTTATTCATGTTATTGTAAATTGCATGCAACGTTGTGAATGGGGCTGTCATATTATGAAGCATGTCATGAAAACCATCTACTAGCAAACCATATTTATAAGCTCAAATATGTGTTTATATATTATTTTTTCTAAGATATTTGCGAAAGAACACACATTAGCAACTGGGCCATACTTGTGGCTTTGATTCAGTTAATTTTGGAAAGTGGTATAATTAAACCATAAATGAATTCAGATGGGAAGATTCATGGGGTGAGGGATAGATTGAAGATGTGCAATTAACTGGATGACTGTTAGTGGAGCTGATAGTTTTAAGAATGTTGGGTCAGTATTAATGAATTTGGCTTGACCATTTGTCCAATATTCTTTCCTATATTTCAAGAATGCTAGATGAATGACACTGAATTTGGTTCTGATCCTTCATGCAATGTTTCTAATAATTTTCGAACATTTGTGTTGTTTTTAATTTAGAACAGACGTCTGGAGAAACTAGAGCTAAGCATTCTTTCATGTTTGAGGGATTTGATGAGATGGAGTTGAAATGTTGAGTTCCTAAGTCTGATGCTAAGTGATTGTTTTTATAGTTATTTCTATGAAGTGTTTATAGTCATTAGGAAGATAAACTGAAGTTAATGTTTATGTATTAATTTGATCAGTGTGGAGTTTTGACAAGTGATTTCTTCCTAAAATTGATTTGTGGATGAGGCAAAGGATTCATGTTTTTCTTAAGATTTGGTATTATTTATAATATTCTGCATGTTCCAGGCTTCCAAAAACACCTTAGGCAATACCATTTGGATGCTGCTTTTCAATGCCAAACATATTGATTAGGTCTTTTGTCTCAGAAATAGGCCTACCTATGGCAAATATATGCAGGATTTTGTTCATACTGAAAAACTAACATGAGTTAGCAAGGCCATAGTCACTTGGATGACTTGGATGATTGCAAATTTTGCGACACTTAGGAAAAATATTAGTTATAATAAGATCTAATGTAGTATCATTGTTGATGTGGCAGTAGTTATTAAATTTTTGACTAATTGCTGTCTAATTTTTTTGTGCTATCTAGTAACTTTAGTGGAATTAGTTCCCAAAGTTTTTATACAGAAATCTCCTAATATGAATGTTTGTTTTGGATAGTCAGTTTGGGAAGAAAAGCGACTGAGAAGAAGAAGGGAGAATGTAGATTGCAAGTAGATGGAGATGTGTGTTCTCCTAGCAGCAGGTGTTCCTTTACCTAGTCCTTTATCTAGTTTGCAGCATAATTATTTTACTTTAGCTTGTTAATTTTTGAAACTGTCCAATAATATATTGCTTTTATGTTGTTGTTGTGTCTTTTGGCTTTTCCCGGTTAGGGGGTCGCCACAGCGGAACTCCAGTCCGCTAAGAATTGGCAGTTGATTTTTACGTGCCGAGTTGCCAGCCCTGACGCACAACCTTCAACGAAGGTACGCCCATTCACGCATGTCTCCACGCAGAAGACACTCTAGCTGAGAATTGAACCGGACAGCGTCTTATAGGAGAAATACCCCAGCTATTCTGTATCCTTGCCTGTTATGTGAAAACTGTAGGCATTGCAAATGTGCAAAGACGGGAAGATGTTATTATCTGGCTATGACTCTATTATAACCATGATGTGTGTATATAAGTAATAATGCTTCCATATTAGCTTACTTGCTGCTGATGCTAGCAAGTTTTAATATATATATTATATATATATATATATATATATATATATATTTGCATATCTACACATTTGTTTGTTTTGTGGTTGAGGCAGGGCATGGACTTAAGTGAACATCCGAGGATAGTATGAGCTTTAAAAGGAAATAAATAATTCTAGCTGCGTCTTTCTGCAAACATGAGGGAGAACTGGGTTTTTGACTGAGTTTTATTGCTGTATAATACTTTGTAACAGTGTCAAGTGCTGTCTTACCAAGAATCTGATTGAGAATATAAGAAGCTTTAATAGTCAAGATGTTTCCCTCTTCATAAAAGTTTTTTTTTTAGCAAATGCTTTCCATGCAGCTTGTTCAGAGTTGTGTAGTTCAGTTTCCTTTTTACAAAATTTTCACATATTGACTGGCTACAGATTTTATCCTGAATCTTTTGGCTGTTTGTGTTTCCTAACAATAGTCAGTATGCATATTCTATTCAGCAGATGCCTAGTCCTAGTTAAATAGAGCCTTTTAACCCAAAGCTTGTTTTCCAAGTTATTCCCACACCTTCATAACATATCTTCTTCATTTTCATTAATATAAAATTGTATTATATCTAACTTCCATCTTGTAATCATGTTCTTTATTTCTGTCACTAACGTCCAATAGGATACAGTATGAATCTTTAAAAGAGAACTCCTGGCAAAAAAGATTAGGCAAGTGAAGTTCATGAACAAAATACACCCACCAAACCTGTTGGCAAAATCACACAATAACCATTGCCCCCCCCCCCCCCCACACACACACACACACACACACTTCTCTTATATAAACTAACTGTACGGCCACACAATATATGGGAAAGAGAAAATATCCACAATGGATGAGAGAAGTCTCCCACAACTGTTGTCTGCATTACAGCTGACAACTGAACAAAAATCATTCGACTAGATGCTTGCTGGGGAGACTGCTTCTAACAGTACTGCATTGACAGGGCAGTTCTTACTGACATGCAAAAATCCTTTTCCAGGATATTTGGGTGGAAGCTATTTTTCTTTTGAGCAGAATTGCTATAAATTCAGTCACTGAGCTATCCTCCATGCAGTATGTTTCTTTTTAGTTATACATTTTGCCTTTAAGCTGATTTGCAACATTTAATTGCAGTACCATTTCTCTTCTCATTGAAGGTCTGGGAAGGTCAGTCAGTGGTTACATGATTACACCTCTCCTCTGTAGAGGGAATAATATCTTTGGTGTACAAACAGCATGTGTGTGTGTGTGTGTGTGTGTGTGTGTGTGTGTGTGTGTGTGTGTGTGTGTGTGTGTATGTGTGTGCACGAGCGAACGGGTGCATGTGTACACGTGCATATGCGTGTGTGTGTTTGTATATGTAGCTAGATGATATTTGAATGCCTTATACCAAAGGTACCATTATATCTGCATCTTTATCTTCCCTCAACCCGTGAAGTGAGTAGAATGCAGTAACTTTGGCAACGCCAAGTGTGAGGTGTTACTCATTTATGTGCTCCTGCTGACTCATTGTTACATTCTTGCTCTGGATTTGCCTTTCATCTGTATAAAACATTGCTATTTTTTTAAATTCAAACTCCTTTTTAGTTTATAGTTTCTATATTTCCAGAATGCTTTGTGAAAATAAATGCGCTGACTGTTCTTTGCTTAGCTTTTACCACAGTTTCTTTATGAGCATGTCATGTCACACTTCTTCCTTGCAGTTTGGTCGAAATATTCAGTCTGCATCATGTGTAACAATTTACAGCAGCCTTAACTAGTATGTCTGTATCAAAACACATTCATTTTCTTTAATGTTTATATTATTAATGGATTTTATTTCTATTGTTCTGCCCACAAGCTCCACAGAACAATGGAACAGGTAACTAAAACTCATTAGCATTGTATGTGGATGAACTACTAAGTTGTGACCTAGGAAAGCAACCTGGCTAGGAAATAATGCACCATTGAAGTAATATTTGACAAAGTACAAGATTAGTCACTAGGTTTATTAAACTGGTAACTCAAGTGGTCTCCTTGACTAAAACTAGTACTGAAGGACTCATTACTTTGAAGTATTAGGGGAGCATCTCTGAAAGGATGTAGAACAGCATTGTGAATGTAAGTCTGTTCTTTGTACTCCATTGCAAACTCTGCTTCAATGACTTGTTTGTTAAAAAACTTTTAGTACTTTGCAGTTCTGATTAAAATTGAAGGGTCTATTTAAGATCATTGAAACATATTTCACCTGATGATATTTCAGCTAGTGGACTTTAATATAATGATCACTGAAATAAATACATTAGTTTTGTCGGCAGCCTTAGAGTTAAGGATCATTATGTTCTTCTCCTCTTTCCACGGACATGTGACATTGGAATTAGAGTAAATAAGTATGGTGGTATGGGAGAAACAGACCAGAAAAAGGCAGGCAAAAACATGTTTAAGGATTAAGGTTTAATCTTTTGTTTTCAGTGATAATCCAGTTATGAATTTTTTCCGCAAACCACTTTCAAGTGAATGATGTTTCAATGAGTAATAACTGTTCCTGTTAGTCAAGGAGAATTTGTATGTATGTCACATGTTTTTATTGTGGAATATTATTTGTCTATTACATTTTTGTTAATTAAGTAGATCAAGCTATCCTAAGCCCATTTTCAATGACTGCTGATTTGAGTCCGATTAGTGTTAAATGGGTTTAGTGAGTTTGGCATAATGGTTAAGGTCTTCCCCTCATATAAACATGGTACAGGGTTTGATTCTGACCTTAGGTTATTGGCTAGGATTAAAATGGCCCTTCAGAGCAGTTAGCCTTGCAATCATCTATGACCCTATTAGGACAACTATCACATTTTGAGGTTTGGTGTTTGTGTAATGGTTAAGGTGCTTACCTTGCAATCACTTAAGTACAGAGTTTGATTTTCACATTTGAAAAAAAAAAATAGCTTGGCTTAAAATGACCCACAAGGGCAGCTAGCCTAGTCCTTACCCATGAGCATATATGATATAGGGGGAAAACTCCTTCAGGATATGCAGAATCCTGTTTTCTTTTATCTACTTACTTAGTATAACATCCTCAGAGAATGTACAGCCTACAGGAAGCTTTGCATTTTCTCTGAAATACTCTGCTGTTTGATTACAACTTAAAAAAAACATACATGAAATATATGGGAGCAAATCCCTTCAATACTTGACATCTTCCAGATAGGAGCTGTACATTTTATAAAGGGTCTGGAAAGTGATGTGACTATTACTAATGATAAATTTTCTTTGGGTAAAACCAAACTGTAAAACAAAGAGAGGCTAAACAAGATACTAGGAATAATGAGATGAAATGCTTTCAAGCTGAACAGTATCAGATATTTGGGACAAGTCTCTGCACAACAGGGTGTGCAATCACCAGTTCCCAAAGCACAGAGGCATAAAGTCCTGAAAAAGGCCCAAGTAACCCAAGGCAATTAGTACCTCAGCTGCCTGCTGGAGGTAGCTGGAGATGTGTGTGGGGAAGAAAGTTAGGCTTAACCTGCTTGCCTGTTTTTAGGGGATAGTTGGGGACATGCCTCCAGCACACTCTTCAAGGTTGAATCCTCAGTGCATATTGAGAATTACATAGAAGAGCTGTATGCAAAGGTGGGTATGACAGTTGATTACATCACATGGAAAGTTAAATGTACATAATATAGGCCATTTGTATGCCTCACCCACTGGATGCTATGGGCATGCACTCAGAGATGGTAGGGCTTGACAAAAAAAACACATTCTCCTGCCATGAAGATGATGCACCCCCCCCCCCCCTCCAGTCAGCCTGGCTCTCCACCAGGGAATGAATGATTGGACCATAGGGATGTCACCTTAGGAACTGAATTGGCCATATGGATCTCACCTTAAGAAATGAATGGGACATAGGGATCTCACTTTAGGGCATGACTAGGTCAAAGAGAACTCACCTTATAAAATAAATGGTCCATGGGATGGGAATCTCACACTAGGGAATGGATGGGCCAAAGTCGTCTCACTCTAGGGAATGAATGGGCCACAATGATCTCACATTAGAAGAATGAATGGTTTCACTGTGTAACAAGGAGGGACAGGCTTGATGGTCAGGAATGGGACAGGAGCCAAACATAAATCAAAAGGGTATTTAGTGCACAACCAGATCAAGAGAACAGAAATTCAAAGCAGTAATTCAGATGAAAAGACAACAATAAATGCTGAGGGTTTATCAGCTTGTTTCTATACTTATGCAAGTTAATTCCAAACTTATCAGAAGTGTTTATGCCTTCGAAAAAATGCTTGGAGAAAGACATACAGTGACAGTAGCACTGAAAGGAGGAATTAAAGAAAAGTTTCATAATGTTCAGGAAATTGTTTAGAGAATTTCAAAGTCTTCATTATTATGATGTGACAAACCTAGCTGCATTGCAAGTGGAGCAGTGAACTACAAGAGGGACAACTAACTACATATGGTTCTAGAGCACTAACAGAGGCAGAGAGAAGATATGGTCAGATTCCTAGTTAAAGTGTATGGCTGTGAGAAATTCTATGAGTATGTGTATGGGAGGCAAATCTGTGCAATGACAGATTAGCCATTGTAGTGTATTTTCCTAAAGACCTTACATAAAGCATCAATACATTTTCAAAGGATGATGTTAACATTACAGAAATATGATGTAAACATTTCTTGCAAACCAGGAAGAGGAATGCATGTTGTAGATGCATTGAGCTAAGCTTACTTAAAAGAGAGTCTGGAAAGCTGATGAATCAAGAGAAGAAATTTTGCAAAAATTAAGAAAGTGCACAGAGACTGAAACAGCAAAGCAGTTAATAAAGGACATACTAATGAATGGATGGTCAGAAGAAAAGAAGAACATACCAGTACAGATACAATGTAGTAGACGTAATGAGATGATGTGATAAGATGTGATAAACATGGTGATAAACTGCACAATGTTGTTATTGAAATCAATGTAAAAAAACATGCGAGTGTAGATACCATGTACTATTGTACCTTGATGATCAGATAAACTCTGTACAAGGTCTGTTGCAAAGATCAGACAGAATAATTGTGCCAAGTCAGCTGCAAAGTGAAATGCTGGAGTGACTTTATGAAGTACATCTTGGAATTGTGAAGTGACAGGAAAAAGAATGCGACATCATGCTTTTCTCAGGAGTGTCTCAATAAACTGAAATGATGGTGAAGAATTTTCAACTGTTTAATATGGTTCACAGAAATAATGTGAAACAAAAAATGATACCACATGAAATTTCAGAAAGGCCCTGCAGCAAGCATCACACTAACTTGTTTCAATTTAAAGACTCACAATATCTGTGTTGTGGGAATTACTACTCAGAGTATCCAAAAATAATTAAAATGAAAAACATTTAATTTGACTGTGTCATAATGAAACATAAGTATATTTTAAAGACAAACAATTTCCGATGTCTTCATCTCAGACAACGATTCTCGTTTCTTCTTCCAAGAGTTTAGTAAGTTTCCATAAGAACAGGAATTTAAGAATGTTCTGCAAGTTTGAGATGTTAACAAACAGATAAGTAGAAATAATAATTCAGACTGTAAAGAATATAATCAGAAAATATGCTGCTAGTGCAAGTCAGTGTCGTAATTATGCTTGCTGGAGTATCAAAACATTCCTATCTAACCTTTTGGCCTAGATCCTTTAAAGTTGCTAAAAGGGAGAAGATTTGAAACTTTGTTGCAAGTGTTATAATGTTGTAATGGCCTGAAACTATACAAAATGTTAAATAAGTTTACAAAGAAGTTCAGTAAAGGAATAAAGAGTCTGTATGACAAAGACTAACAAAGTTCAAACACTATGCTGCATAGGAAGAAACACTAAAAATTGTCTTTCGGCTTTTCCCGGTTAGGGGTTGCCACAGTGGAACTCCGGTCTGCTAATGATTGGCAGTGAATTTTTACAGTGTTGAGTTGCCAGACCGGCGGCCACCCTTTAAAGAAGGCACACCCACACACGCTCGCACCTACTTGCATGTCTTTAAATTCACTCGACCATGGGAGGACATGCAGACTCCGCACAGAAGGCACTCCAGCCGGGAAATGAACCAGAGAACCTCTTGCTGTGAGGTGACAATGCTAACCGCTGCACCACCACGGACTACTGAGAGAGCAAAATATAGCATATGTAGAGCAGCAAAAAGCCATTAGAATAAAGGCAACTGGAATTCTTGGATCTTACATTGTCAAAACAAAATCAGCTCATTGACAAATAAAAATGGAAGACATCGCTACAGCACAGGACTGAATATATTTCAGGTAACAGATGACAGACTGTGCCAGTCATAGTGTAATTGACCACAAGAGGGGACCAGAGAATCACATTAATTACAGTTGCAATGCAGAGAGAATGTACTAGTACTACGGAACTATTCTGAATCAAAAGTATCAGACCTTTGCAGGCCAGCCATATGATTTGCTGGAGAAACTGATGACTTTGCAAACAATATGAGTGCTTTGATGGAGAAAATGAATTATGCTGGGGGTCCAAGACAATTTTTTTAAATGCTTGTGCTGTATTTTAGAGTATTTTCCAAATTTTGATCCATGTAAGTGATGTAACACTCATCAGTGGACTTTCTGATGATTATTTCAGCTTTATTGTCACAATCTGGAGTTACAGACTTTATTTCAAGAATCTGTAACTAAAAACAAATAAGCACTTTTACCTTACTCAGCATACACCATTACTTATTGTTACAGCCATCACAGTGCTATTTTCCATCACCATGCTACACTACAGAATAGTGAAGTGGGGAAATTAAAACAGCTTAGGTGAGCAGTAAATATTTATAAAATCAAGCAGATAGTTTTAACTCAGTTTGCAAAAGACAGTTTTCAGTAATCTGGAGAAAATAATTTGATTATGCCAGGTGTCTAGGGTCTTCCAGCACTCTAAAAGCTATGCAGTTGTAAATTCTTTTGATACATTTTTGCACTTTTCTACACCTTTGATGGATGGAATATGGTGCTCTGCAGCAATTACAGAATTCTGCCTGTACTCATTCCTGTGTCTGATGGAATGGCATTAAAAGTGTAGAGTATTTGTTATTATATTTTATATGTGTGGAGCTTTTCACCTCAGACCTCCACTGTAAATGGGGCCTGCCTAGTTGGACTTCCTGGACAAAAAAATAAAAGAAAGAAAGAATAGATAACCAAACCATGTCTTAGAAAACGTGGTCAGTCTGTCTCGTTCCAGAATTTAATAGGAGGCTGACAAAAATTACAGTCATTCTGGCATATGGTTAAACTGATAATGAGGCATGAAGAGGTCTTGCTGGAGTTATTCCCCCTATAAAGGCCTTAAAGAGAGACATTTACTTCAGCTAAAAATGATTGGAAATCAACATGCTTGCTCATTAAGATGGCAGTTCTCTTCTCTATAACAGATAATCAAAACGCACCAATGATTATCATGATCAGTGAAACATTCAGATAAAGCACCCTTAATGTGAATGAAAAAACTGAGGAAAACTAATAACCAGATGTTCAGCACATTCATACTACAATGCTGCAAAATATTAACAAAATGGCAAGAAGAGTACTCAAGACAAGCCTGTCCTTTACTTAGTAACAATACTTCACACACTTTATCTGGTGGTTACTCACATTGGTTCAAGTGATTTTCTTATGTTACGATATATATTGCAGCACTTGATGAAGCACGTGCTGTATTTGTCTATAGTCATATATTTGGGATGCTTTTTCTTAATAAAAGTCTTTGTATACTTTTATTAAATCACAGCTCTAAGAAATGTATTATTTACTGCAGTGACGTTACCTTGGGGTAACGTGTGCTGCATCCATAGACTTTAATAGGACAAAAGCACAGTAGTGCCCAGTTAAAGTCTATGAACGCAGCACACATTTGTCCTACATTAACACTACTAAGATTAAAGTTTACTGTTTTTCCTCAGTGACATCAGTGTGAGGATATTATAGTCTTTAAAACATTTTGTCTTGTTGAAATAAAGGTGCTGTTCAGTACTTTTTTGCATCATGTGCCATGGTGCAAAGGTAAAAGTAGAAAACATTGCAAAATCACTGTAAAATGTACTGGTCAGTGCCAGTCAGGTTTGATTCCTTGAAGACTGTTTGATAGGAGCAAACTACCAACTGAAATTTCTGATCATTTAATTTGAGTCATGGTTTGGTGACCTTGGAGTTAGTTAAGGAGAGTGCACTCTATTAGTCAAGCTTGTGTGCTAGTACTGCCAGTCTGTACTTTGCATTCTTGCAGTAGTAATTCCATATCACACACAACCAACCACACAATGTACACTAGGAGATATAGCACCAAAGTTTCAGCATCCACTGTTTTGGCTGACACATCAAACTTCATCTCCAACACAATCCTTACAGTTAGTCTGAGGCAGCAACAGCAGATAGCATAAACTCACTGTATGGATCACATTTTTATAGGTGCAGAGTTCTTTGAATTGAATATTAAAAAAATCTTAATTTTTTAGACAACACACTTATCTTTGTTGGAGGTTTGTTGAATCTGGCAGAAGGGTAGGAATTAACTTCTAAAGCTAGAAACTCCCTTGTTTGTTTGAATCTGTTTACAGAGGCGGTGGGGGGGGGGGGGCATAAAAAGCTCCAGGATTTACACATTACACAAGAATACAAATATATGAAAGACTCCAGTTATATGGTACAAATATATGGAACAGAACAGAGTTCTCTTCCAGGATTACACAAAATTGTAGATTTCACAAGAATACATATAAATGAAAATATAATTAAATTACATAATGCAAATACATGGAAGAGTACATTAGTCTATTATCTGTGAACTTGATAAGCTAGAGGCCTTGAACATTAGCCTTTGAATTTAGAGAAGTAGATGCCAAACAGGAGTAACCCAGCTTAGATCCCTATGGTACTCCACTTATGACCGGCCTCTTGGTGGAGGTGGTCTCATCAATATTGACTTCTTGGGTCCTGTTCTTGAGCCAGCTGTTAATCCAGCGAGTTATTTAGGGATTCATGCCTAGCTCAGAGAGCTTGTCAACAATGCCTGAGTAGGGTATTGTATCAAATGCCTTGTTTAGGTCAAGATATGCAGTATGCACTGCTTTACCCTTGTCTGTTGCCATGTTGACTCTCTCAAAGAAGTCTGACAGGTTAATTGACCATTATCAATTATCATCATCAGGTTAAATGACCTTCCCTTAACAAAGGCAAACTGGGATGGGCACAGTATCTGTAGGTTGCCAGTGTCTTTGTTTATCCTTTCCACGATTTTGCATTTTAGGCTTGTTAGACTGATGTGTCTGTAGTTCATGACTGGATCAGTTGATGGTCTGCCCTTGTGGAGGAGAATGAATGTCGCAGCTCTCCATTCAGTTGCAACATAGCCTATTTCAAGGCTGTAGTTTAAGGGTGCCTCAAGTGGTCCTGATTTGGTTATGTTTTAACTGTTCAAGAGGTAACCGGGGATAGGTCAGGACCCATGGAGGCAGTGCTCTTGGCTTGAGCGAGTGCTATCAGCACCTGCTCCCTGCTAATAGTTGAGGGAAGCATGTTGGTGGGGATTTTACCTGGTGGTGCTGGGGAGGAATGAGGGGGAGGGTAAAATCTGAGCTGAGTTTATCATCTAGTAGATTTGCTATGTCACCCTGTGCAGTGAAGATGGTACTGTTCGCCACCAGTTCAGAACGTTTTGTGCGTCACCTTTAAGGTTCCAGACATAATTGAAGAAGGCTTTGTGATTGTCCTTAGCCTGAAAGGCTATCCTGAACATGTAGTTGGCCTAGTTAGACAAGTATCTTTTATTACTTACCCTGTTTAAGTGAGGATTCCACCTGTTTTGGTGTTTGGGCTTGCTTCTGGTAGAGAATGCAGCCTCTGTGCAGCCATTCATGTTTGTTTAGTGACTGTGTGAGTAATTCTGCTTAGGTAGCTGTGGTTTCAGGGTTGGGGATAGCCTTGAATTTTGGCAAACTGTCACTTAATAGGATGTAGCTGACCTTAGAATCATTCATAACTGTTACAGGTTTAGCTGGGTTTTCCAGGTTGATTTTTACTTTAAATGAAATGTGAATGGCAGACAGTGAAGAATATAGGAACTGAATGACCACTCCTCTAATAAAATCCAAACTAATTTATTACATGAAGCACTTTTCGTCTGACTGAATGTTCAGACTTCTTCAGACAAAACATAGGTTACAAATCATCTGTTTTAAAACAAGTTGCACAAATCATGTGATCAACATAGACCAATAAGCATACATAATTTGTTTTGACTACTCCACCCATCATGAGATGCCATTGTTACACAATAACGAAAACAATAACAATCATTTTACTAGTTCGCTGGTCTCCTTAAAAGTAGTTATCTTCTTCTTCTTTCGGCTTTTCCCGGTTAGAGGTCGCCACAGCGGATCACCTGTCTGCTCATGATTGGCAGTGTAGTTTTTACAGTGTCGAGTTGCCAGCCCAGCCCAACCTTCCACAGAAGGCACACACACGAACACACTCATGCCTAGGGCCAATTTAGAGTGTCCAATCCACCTACAGCAAACCGGAGCACCTGGAGGAAACCCACGCGACCACAGGGAGGACATGTAGACTCTGCTCAGAAGGCACCCCAGCCGAGGATCGAACCGGAGAACCTCTTGCTGTGAGGTGGCAATGCTAACCATTGCACCAAAGTAGTTATGAAGATTCTAAAAACACTTCATATTTATTAAACGATGTTTTACGTTTGACGAAATAGTATAAAAAACACACAAAGTTGAACAATTCACCCTAATTCTGTTATTGTACTATCACATTTCTACTCCACCTTGCTTTGAAGTTGACTTTATCTTACTAAGCTCTTCAACTTCAAGAGGCATAAAATGGAGCATGCCTCATTTGTACCTGGGTAACTGCATGTATTAACTAAAATTTGCCAATAAAGTTCAAGTTCATCTAGGTTCAGTGAGCTAGGATCCCCTCTGATGTCGAAGGGGATTTTATCTATTACTCAAAAACTAAAATAATGTCTGCATTCTTGTTGAACATGTTTTGCTAATGCATTTTCCAGTTTGCCTCTTGATATAGCATACTGATGTTCATAAATCCTTTCCTGGAATTTACGCACAGTTTTTCCTTATATAAAATACCGGACAGAGTTTACACTGAGCTAGGTAAACAACTGATTTAGAACTATAGTCAGACTTCCTGTTGATCTTATATTTAATGCCTCTGATTTGAAATGTGTTGCCTACTTCTACTACTCTGCACTGCGAGCACATCCCACATTTGTACTTTCCTTTGTTTCTTAATTCCCTGTAAAGCGGGCATTCTAATAAACTTTTTAAATTCTGTCCCGTATGGAATATGACCTTCAGGTTGGTACCTAAATTTTGACATACTGTGGGGTCACGCATTAGCAAATTTCAATTTTTCCGTATTATGTTCAAAATGTTACTTGTATCAAGATTGTAGGTTGTAGTGAAATTCGTAGAAAAGTCTTTAGTTTCATTACTTATTTGGAATGTTTTGACTGTTGTTGTTCCCGATTTTCTCAAAATTGGTGAAAATTTACCTTCTTGTCTTTTCATGTTCACCTCAACAACAAGATGTTCAGTTAATGTTACTGTGTAACCCCGCCTAATCAACATGTTTTTTAGTTTTTCACATTCCAAGTTAAAGTCTGTGTCTTCAGTAACCATCCTGGCCGCTCTCACTAACTGCCCTTTTACGACTGCTGTTTTTTGATGGAAAGGGTGGTTACTTGTGTAGTGTAGAAAGGAGTTTGGATATGTCTCCTTCCTAAAAATAGTTGCTACATATTCCTCCTTAACTCTGTTTTTCCTAATACGGACATCTAAATATGCTATTGTATCCATGTCATATTGGGATGAGAAGCTTAGGAAATCTGTACTGTTATTGAGACTTTATACTACTTCTTTTGCCATAGGTTCATAGGTAGGTACTAGGCTATCGGCCCGAGAGCCTACGTAAGCCTAGCCAAAAAGGTTTCCTGGCTTATGCCACCCAAGAAAGTTATTTTCCTGTGCCACTGTCGAGCAGAGACACAGAAGTAATCCCCGGGGTGTATTTCCTATTTCCTATCCACTCATCAAGATTTTTCTTGAAGAGTGCTAATGAAGAACTTTGCTTGACATAGATGGGTAGCCTGTTCCAGAGTATGGGAAGCCTCTGGGACAGGAATCTATCCCTCCAGCATGTCCTGTTTATTGTGGTGACAAGGTTTAGGTCCCTAGAGCATGTAGCTCAGAGGGATTGGGATTTCTTTAGGTGTAGCATGTCCAACAGCTCTGGGTTTGACATAGCTTTATACATTAGGCAAAGATCACCTTGGAGTAGGTGATATGCTACAGAGTAAAGCTGGAGATTTTTGAGACAGTCAGTGCAGGGCATCTGTTTGAGGCCAGTAATCCTCTTTGTGAGGTACTTCTGTGGCCTTTCCAGCTGCTGCAGATGTCTTGTGAGGTACATTCCAAAAGGGGCGTTGTACTCTATAATGGGTCTAATGAGTGTTGAGTAGAGGGGAACAATGGCCTCTTTTTTCCTGGATGAGAACCCTTTTATGATGAGGTGTGCCATGTAGAAGGGTTTCCTGACTACTGTGGCGATGTGACTATCAAAAGGCAAACTACTGTCTACCTGGGTCCCAAGGTTTCTTATCACACTTTCGGTGTTAAGTAGACTGCTGTCTATGTAGTAGTTCATGGGTACAGAGTTTTTACCAAAGGGGATGACAATGCACTTTTTGGCATTGAGCTTGAGGCCATGGCTCTGACACCAGGCATCTGTTTCAGCGAGGCCCTTCTGTAGGATGTCCACATCATTTGGGGACTCGACTATGGCTCCTAGTTTGCAGTCATCTGCGAACATCATTAGCCAGAGGCCTTCTGTGTTAGCCTGGACTTCAGAGAAGTAGATACCAAACAGGAGAGGTCCCAGGACTGAACCCTGTGGTACTCCACTTGTCACTGGTTTGAGGTCAGATTTGGAGTGTGCAACTTTTACAGTGTGGGTTCTATCAGTGAGCCAGTTGGCAACCCATCTTGTGACATAGGGATTTATACCTAGTTTAGTGAGTTTAGCTATAATTCCAGAATGGGGGATGGTGTTGAAATCTTTGGTGAGGTCAAGATAGGCTGTGTGAACCACCTTACCCTCATCTACGGCTTTGGTGACTGCCTCAAAGAAGTCAATCAGGTTCAAGAGGCATGATCTGCCTTTCACAAACCTGAACTGGGTGGGATCCAGAGTTTGGAGGCTACCAATGTCTTTGTTTATGAGGTCCATGATGATACGTTCCATGGCCTTGCAGACCAGGCTCGTCAGGCTAATAGGGCAATAGTTCCCGGGATCAGTGGTGGCTCACCCTTTGTGGAGTGGGATAACTGTTGCTGTACGCCATTCAGTGGGCACAAAGCCTGATGTGAGGCTATGATTGAACATGGTGCTTAGGTGGGGAGAGTCAGTTCATTCTGAAGTTCATATAAAATGCAGCCTGGGATGTTGTCCAGTCCCATGGATGCTGTGTTTTTGGCTTTACAGAGTGCAGCTTTTACCTGTGTAGTTCTGATTACAGGGACTCTGCATTCTTCCTGTATAGATATGGGCCCTTTGGGGGGGGGGGGGATAAAGTTAGCACTGAACCTATCTGCCAGGATGTTGGCAATATCAGTTGGTTCTGTAATTTTCGTGCCATTGTGCTGTAACTCAGAGCAGATCTGGGTGTTGCCATTGGGATTCTTGACATAGCTATAGAATGCTTTGTGGTTGTCCTTGAAATCAGTGGCTATTTTGTTTTCATAGCTAGCTTTGGAGGATCTTATAAGGGATCTCACCTTCTTACTGAGGCTGACCAGGGAGCTCCTCCACTCATGGGATTTTACTCTCTTTTGCAACAATTTCTTCCTTCTCTTGTACAGTTTGCATATGGCAGGGGATAACCAGATTGGCTTCCTTTTTTTGGAGGATAGTGTCTTGGTTCTGTTTGGGATAGCACAATCCATGTACTCATGTAAGTGCTTATAGAGTGCATTTGTGTAGGATTCAGCAGTTGTAACTGTATTGTCCATCTGCATGGGTGTCATGAAGTTCACCACTTCAGTCTTATGAAGCATGAAGTTGGCTTTGATGAAATTTTTTACCGTGGTTTCCTTAATGGGGGGTGAGGCGGGATGTGAATATCAAGGGTGATTAGCTTATGGTCAGATCGGACCAACAAGCAGTTGACTTCAGGTGTGGAGCACCAGTCACTCATGTTGGTAATGACTAGGTCTAGGATATTGTTGCCCCTGGTGGGGGTGTAGATAAGTTGATCCAGGGCACTGGAGTTTATGAATTCCAGAAAGCATTGTGTGAAGGAGTTGGTATATGAGTAGTTTTCCCAGTTAATGGTGGGGTAGTTGAAATCACCCATTATTAGGGTATTTAGTTGAACCCTAATATTTTCCAGTACATCAAGAAAAGACGAGTGGGAATCCTAGGGCATGGTGGGGGATCTGTAGCAAGCTACAATTTGGATTGCAGTTTTGCCCGGAGTTAGTTGCACTTGGATAACCTTGGATGCATTATGCTGAGCAACTAGCCTGGAGGTGTGGATATCCTTAATGAATATGGACACATTCTGCCTTTGGTGTTCTGGTCCAGGTTACATGGCTGAAAAGCGTGGTATGAGTTATAGCCTGGTAGGGCAGGGGTGCTCTCTGGAGCCTTGAACCAGGTCTCAGTCACTGCACAGATATCGATGTTCTCCAATTTAAGGAGTGCCTCGAGTGAGTGCATTTTGAGATTTAGACTTCTATCATTGATTAGCATTACCCTCAGTTTTTGCTTGCCTGTTCCTGTTATGGTGGTGAATTTGTCATTTGAACCTTGCCTAAAAAAGGCACTATAGGGGCTGCAAGAGCCTTAGCCAGTATCCGGAATCCCTGTACTGTGGTATCATTCTGGGTGATGGCAGAATGCTACTCAGGGTTAGGGTCCTACCTGCCTGGGCTACAAGATCGGAGAGCTCTTCCATGTCTCTTTTCATGTACTCCAGGGAGGTGCATCTCAGGTCATTCACACCAACATGGACAATGACTGAGTCATATTTGTACTTGTTGTGGAGTGACCTGAGTGCGTGGGTTATGTGGTGGATCTTGGCACCCGACAGGCAGCTGACTGTAACCTTCTCCTTGTTTAGCCTGGTGAGTGGGACATCAGTGTGCCTAACTATAGAGTCACCTATGACTAGTGTGTTGGATACATTGTTTTGCCTTATTGGCTGTGGTTGAGTGGCACACTGAGTCTGTGGGCTATGTGTCATTTGAGTTGTGTTGGGGGTGGAAGTTGCTTGCGTTTCTGCTTTGGAGGTCTCTGCTGCTTGGGCAGATTATTATTGAGAGCCTCCACAAATGTTTTTGTGTTTCTATGTGTGGATGTTGGTGGTGTAGGTTTAGTGATGAGTGTGGTGTGGTGCAAGTGTTTACCTTCTCCTCTTGAATGTCAAGTTCAGTCTTGGTTGGAGAGAGCTTTAACTCCAGTTTGGCTAGATAAGTGCATCTCTCACAGGTTGTAGTGTTGGGTGGTAGGAGAAGAGGGCTGTCTGTGTACATGAGGCAATTTCTACATTGCCCCAAGTTGCCCAGATTCATCAGATAGACAGGAGAGTACACAGGGAGCTGACCCTTGGTCATGCCTGAATAAAAAACTATTTTCCTCTAGATAAGTGAGGAAAGTGAGTACAGGAGCTGTTTTTCTCTAAGCAAGTGAGGAAAGTAAGTGCAAAAACTGTTTTCCTCTAGGTAATGAGGAAGGTTGAGAGCTATAGTAAGTCGTAGCTTATTTAGTGCTTACAACAAGTTCTGAACAAGTGCTGAGCACGAATAAGCAAATTCAAGTGCTAAAACTAAGAAGCTGTATCTGCACTAGAATATTTACAGGAAAGAAACAAGTGCAAATGCGGGCTTTCAAATCAGAAAGTTGACAGAGATGGAAAAGATTGCCCAGACGGCCAATAACTACACTTTTTGGGCCAGTACCACTCCTTATGTGGTAGGCAGGTTACCTAGTGCTTACCACTCCCACTGACAAGCTAGAAGGCTTCCCCCCAACACAGAAAGGCTTGGGGGGGGGGTCAGAAGCTTACATACAGTCCTGGATACAGCAAATCTGTATCCGGACTACACTAGTTACAGAAAGGTAGGAAACAAGCTTACAGTTTTTTTTTTTTTTACATAAAAACAGCAGTAAAAACAATTCAAATGCAGTGCAAGCTAGCACACTTGAGTATGTAGCAAAATTAGACCAAACACAGTTTTAAAAAATGCAATTAAATTAAAAATGACTAAAAACAAGTGCAGAAGGAGTGTATTAGGTAGAATGTAGTAAAGAGATGGGACTGGGCGGAGTGTCCCAGATCAAATCTACAGTGGGGTGGGCAACTGCAAAAGCAACCAAATTTAAACAACAAACCAGAAATAGGAGGGTGGGTGGAACAAAACACTTTCAGCTGAGATCTGAAAAACTATACAGTGAATCAAAACACAACTCTGAAAAAAATTATTCCAGCTACAATTTACAGTACACAATTCTGATGAACCAAAAAATATATACTTAGCTCTGTATATTTCCAGATAGTTTGAAAAGAGCTCTGTTAGACACAGGTTCCGGCAATGATATGCAGGCTGTTAACATATTATGGTCTCCTTTTACAATCATAAAAATATTGTCTAGGCATCTGGTGTAAAAATATTTTTTTTTCTCTTAGTTCTTTTCTCTGATATATTGTGGTCCACCTCCCATTTTGCCATAACTAAGTTTTCCAAGCTGCCACCACAAGGTGATCCAATTGCAGCTCCCACTTTTTGAAGGTAGTATTCTTTGTTGAATAAAATATAATTATTACAAAGTGTAATGTCCAACAATTCCCCCACCAATGAAATATCAGAATCACTGGCCCCTTTACTTTTCAAAAACAAAGTGACGCACATCGTTTAATAAATTTGAAGTGTGTTTAGAATCTTCATAACTACTTTTAAGGAGACCAGCGAACTAGTGGGATGATTATTTTTTTCGTTATTGTGTAACAATGACATCTCATGAGGGGTGGGGTAGTCAAAACACATTTATGTATGCTTATTGGGCTATGTTGATTTGTGCAACTTGATTTGTAACCTATGCTTTATCTGAAGAAGCTTGAACATTCAGTCAGATGAAAAGCGTTTCATGTAATAAATTCGTTTGGATTTTATTAGAGGAGTGGTCATTCAGTTCCTATACTCTTCGCTGTCTGCCATTCATGTTTTGTTTCTGAGTTTTTGTCTTTTGGTTCATAGTTATCTGTTCCATGGCGAGCGATAGAGATGGAAGCAGCAGTCCTCCTTTATTTTCACAACAGCAACAATGGGATGAAATGGGTAATCTGACTATGTTAATTGGAATACTTACCCAACGCTTAGACCATGTGTCAGCTCGTCTTGATATTTTAGACGAACATTTAAATGCCCATTTTACAACTGTAAAAGAAATACACCCTGCTCCTAGAATATTGTTTCTGCCAGTTCCACTAACTTAGTGTCACCCGTAAGAGATGGAGCTTTGCGTTCTACAATTTCCATGTTGGAACCAGTAGAGCCATGTACATCTGCAAGCAATTTAGTTCCAGACAGCAACAATAATGCTAATAATAATAATAATAATAATCCAGCTAACAATGGCCAGGCAACAAGGATCTCCCCAAATGCTCTATTACCATCAGCATTAGCAGGCGCTACACCGGGACATTCAACGGACAACATTACCACCTTAGGGCTTATTGGGACCCCTGACGTAACTAATTGGTTGAAAGGACTGATGTTATTTCACCAAGAAACATCAATGGAGGAACCCGGCTAGAGGTGACAACTTTGAACATGACATAGTTTCAAAGTTAAAAGAATTAGACCACAAACTCGTGAAAAGTAAAAAACTGCAATTGGAAATCAAATACTTTGATGAGTGCTTGAAATCCTATATAGTGCCAAAAGTCTTACGGTCCTGGCAGTTTCCGACCAGCTTGGTGCCGAACTCTGCATTTCATACCGAACTGTTAAAATTATTGGATCAACAAGGTTTTGTCCTACTTAAGGTCATGTCGAAACATTATCAAATACGAATTGATTCACTGTTGCCTGAAATTATTCAGTTAGATGAACAAATAAGAATGGACAGTGATTTCTGTAGGTACTCATTTGAGTACAAACATATTTTTAATAGTATTGGCCAGCTAATCACTAAATTAAAGGCTACAAAGCAAAAAAAATCTGGAACGAGATCTTGTAGCCTTTCGGGATGGGGTAGCCTATCCTCAGCCACCACCATCACAGACTTGGTTACCATTAACAAATGTGAATACATCTAGAAGTTCAGCTTCCAATTATACAGAAAAACGGCATCCCCCCCCCTCCCCAATGAACACAAAGAAGTTGTAATGTGTCACAGCAACCATGGAAATAGGGATAAGATGGGCACAAGAAGTAAATCAAAAAGAATACAAAAAGCAAACCATTCTAGCGACCAACAAGCATTTTCACAAGAGGAATATTTTACCCCACGGTAGACGAGAACGACGCAAACAAGGAAGAACCAGCCGAAAACCAACAAACAGAGAAGATAATATTAAATAGAACCTCAAATGAAGGAAATACAAACTGTACTATTTCCACAAATACTAGTGGGGACTTTAAAGTATACAACATTTCCTCAATGGACATTGAACCTGCGTTTGTAGAGCTGCTTGCAAAAAGACTTACTTTTGTGCCTACATTTAACACAAATATCGCTAGAACCATTATGGACATGAAACGCTTTATCTGTAAGTTAAATTTAAAGTTATTATTCAACAATGCTGAGTATACATCTACTGAGAAGTTTAAAATCTCTAGCATTTATAATCCTCCTCTTAGTCCTTTATTTCACATGTTTGAAAGTATTTGTGAATTAGACACCAGAGAATTATTAAGAACTCAAAGAACAAAAACCAGCCAGTATAACATAAGTGAGGAAGAAAAGCTGGCACTTCATAGGATTAGGTCATGCCTAGTAAGGTCCATGAAGCCTGACAGGGGGGCAGTTTGGCCATAATGGACAACTGAGATTATATTAAAAGAATGAAAAAGATGTTGGATAGTGAAACATATCAACAAGTGTCCCTCAGTGAAGTAAATACAGCACAAAACAGAGTAAAGGGGTACATAGAAGATTTATTTATTGAAAATAGAGTAGATATTAATCTATATAACTACATGACTATACCTAGCCCGAAGATCCCATTACTGTTTGAGGTCCCAAAGATACAGAAATACCCACTTGCTCCACCAATGAGACCATTGGTCGATGCATGAAATTCAGTCACATATGCATGCGCCAAGGTAGTAGATCATATGTTAAAAAAATATATCCAGAATGAATCCCAAATATGTAAGAACTCCAGGTCCTTCATAGAAAAAAATCAATAAATTAACATTCAATGCAGACTATGGTTTCTTAACAGTAGATGTTAAGGACCTATAAACGTCAATCCCCCAACAGGCAGGGATCAAGTGAGTCACTTTGTTTTTGAAAAGTAAAGGGGCCATTCTGATATTTCATTGGTGAGGGAAGTGTTGGACATTACACTTAGTAATAATTATATCTTATTCGACAAAGAATTCTACCTTCAAAAAGTGGGAATGGCAATGGGATTACCTTGTGGTGGCAGCTTTGCAAACTTAGTTATGACAAAATGGGAGGTGGACACAATATATCAGAGAAAAGACCTAAGAGAAAAAATCTATTTTTACACCAGATACCTAGACGATATTTTTATGATTGTAAAAGGAGACCATAATATGGCAAAAGAGGTACTATCAAGTCCAAATAACAGTACAGATTTCCTATGCTTCACATCCCAATATAACACGGACACGATAGCATATTTAGATGTCCATATTAGGAAAAACAGAGTTTAGGAGGAATATGTAGCAACTATTTTTAGGAAGGAGACATATTCAGACTCCTTCCTACACTACACAAGTAACCACCCTTTCCATCAAAAACAAGCAGTCATAAAAGGGCAGTTAGTGAGAGTGGCCAGGATGGTTACTGAAGACACGGACTTTAACTTGGAATGTGAAAAACTAAAAAACATGTTTATTAGGTGGACTTACCCAGTAACATTAACTGAACATCTTGTTGTTGAGGTGAACATGAAAAGACAAGAAGGTAAATTTTCACCAGTTTTGAGAAAATCGGGAGCAACAACAACAGTCAAAACATTCCAAATAAGTAATGAAACTAAAGAATTTTTCACGAGTTTCATTACAACCTGCAATCTTGATACAAGTAACATCTGGAACGTAATACGGAAAAAATAATTTGCTAATAGGTGACCCCACAGTATGTCAAAAATTAGGTACCAATTCAAAGATCATATTCCATACGGGACAGAATTTAAAAAGTTTATTAGAATGCCCGCTTTACAGGGAATTAAGAAACAAAGTAAAGTACAAATGTGGGATGTGCTCGCAGTGCAGAGTAGTAGAAGTAGGCAACACATTTCAAATCAGAGGCATTAAATATAAGATCAACAGGAAGTCTGACTGTAGGTCTAAGTCAGTTGTTTACCTAGCTCAGTGTAAACTCTACCCGGTATTTTATATAGGAAAAACTGAGCATAAAGAAAGGATTTATGAACATCAGTATGCTATATCAAGAGGCAAACTGGAAAATGCATTAGCCAAACATGTTCAACAAGAATGCAGACATTATTTTAGTTTTTGAGTAATAGATCAAATCCCCTTCGACATCAGAGGGGGACCTAGCTTACTGAAACTAGATGAACTTGAACTTTATTGGCAAATTTTAGTTAATGCATAGTTACCCAGGTATAAATGAGGCATGCTCCATTTTATGCCTTCCTGAAGTTGAAGAGTTTAGTAAGCTAAAGCCAACTTTAAGGCAAGTTGGAGTAGAAGTGTGATAGTACAATAACAGAATTAGGGTGAATTGTTCAACTTTTTGTAAATTTATACTATTTCGTCAAACGTAAAACATCCTTTAATAAATATGAAGTGTTTAACTACTTTTAAGGAGACCAGCGAACTAGTGGAATGATGGTTATTGTTTTCGTTATTGTGTAACAATGACATCTCATGAGGGGTGGGGTAGTCAAAACACATTATGTATGCTTATTGGTCTATGTTGAACACATGATTTGCGCAACTTTAAAACTTTAAAAACAGATAATTTGTAACCTTGTTTTATATGAAGTCGGAACATTCAGTCAGATGAAAAGCGTTTCATATAATAAATTTGTTTGGATTTTATTAGAGGAATGGTCATTTGGTTCCTATACTCTTTGCTGTCTGCCATTCACGTTTTGTTTCTGAGGTTTTGTCTTTTGGTTCATAGTTTTTACTTCAAATGAGATAGCTTTGTGATACGATCTCAGTAGTGAGAATGTGACACGGGGGGGGGGGTGCAATGCTCTCCTGTGTTGGTGAGTACTAGATCCAGTATGTTTGATCCTCTGGTTGGAGCATGCATTGCCTGTACTAGGGTATATGTGTTAATAAAGTCAAGATTAGAGAAGGTAAGACTGAAGGTCTTTTCTCAGCAGAATTTACAAGAGACTGATTTTTCACTATCTAAGACATCTCAACTGGGTGTGAATGGGCATAACTGTTTCTACCTCTATGGACACTAGAAGAAGCAAATGCAGAAGGAATATTTAAGTTCCCAGTCAATGACATGATTTTAAAACATGGTCTGGATTCAAAAATTAAAGCAAATACTAACTAAATAAAGCTGTTAGTATTGTCAAAGTTTCCATTCAGAAATATTGGATTTATATATATCTCATGCAACATACTTAGATATAGCATAGATAGCATAAATTTTTACAAAGAACTGGAAATTAAATGTAATAATATATAATAATTCAGTATTTAAGTATCCCATAATGCTGCTGCCTGGATGTGTCATATGACTTCCTTCCTCATGCAGTTCTTTGCCATACTCATACCTCTCAACTGGCCAGATTTTTGCAGAATGTCCAGGTTTTTGCCTTATATTTTTAGTCTTTTCCTCTGAAAAAATTGTGGTTTTCTGGCAAATCATTGAGGACTGAAGTCCATGGGATATTTGAGTTTCAGACTTCATATACTTCTGAAAATTCATGCCAACGCAAACCTTTTAGTCTATCAACTTTCTTTCCAAGTTTTCAAGCTTATAAAAGCAGTATGGACGTGCTAGCTAAGAAGCTGCACACATTTATTCATCTCTCCTGTCTGTCTTTATTTAAATATTTGCTGTAGCTAGAATTGTTACAGAAAACAACCACAAATACATATGGATAGACACGTAGTGAGTTAAGGTTCTTTTAGTAACCAAAAATTGAAGGAAAAAATAAAGAGCACAGGGACATAAGGCAGGCCTCTAAATAAAGTAAAAGAGTTTGGCAAGATGTTGAATCTATCCTGTTCATCAGAAGCAAGAGTGGAAAAGTAGGTCTTACAACAGTTTTTAAAACATGACACTAGAAATTTGTGAAAAAGTGTGGAAACCGGTTGTTTTGAGAAATCATTTTGCTAATACATATCTGAATATAGCATTACTGACCTACTTTGTTTGTAGTACATGCACTTCTATGTGTATAAAAGAATTTCTACTTTGAAACCTCAGAATGTATTTGCTTAGAGATAACTTGAGTAATCATGAGAAAACAAAAGTTGTCTGTGCCATTCATAGCACTGGCACAAATCACAGACAATTTTATGTAGAAGTCAAGCCCCCCTACGCCCTCAACTCAAAACTTATATGTAACAACTCCAAGATTACATGGCATAAGAAAAAGTAGAAACCCTTCAAAACAGCACACTGCAGTCTGAAGCAATTCTTGTTTTTGCTCTATAAAGAGGACCAAATGTTATCTGAATCCCTACACTTTGAAGAAAGGTAGAACAGCCTATACAAGAGATTCTGTCAGTGCATAGTTTCCAAACCCATCCAAAAATATGAATTGTTAATAAAAATATGAGCATTTCCTTAACACAGCAATAAATTATTATACTTTAATATATTAACAAAGCCTGTATTTAAAAAAAACCCAAGGCTGTAATGCAGCTCAGGATATGTACTGTATATTGTGTCACTGGCCCCTGGACTAATTATTTATTGACATCTGATCACTGGGCATGTCCAACTGGATAGAAGCCCATTTTCAGCAGAGGCCTGGGAGAAAAGCTCCAAATTATTACAAAATATTTTAAAAACAATAATTTTACAGTCTTCAAAAATAAAACAAAAACATCTGCAGTTTAAATAGTTATAACAAATTAGACATAATAAAAACACTGATTAATAATCTATATAAGTTATATAGCAATCATTTAATATTTAAAGAAATTTTAGACACTGCAGAAAAATTAAAGGTAAGTTAATCTAATACAAACAGGAATTGCAATATGAAGTGAGGGGAAAACAAGCTTATGGTATAAGAGAATTTGACAGAAGTAAGGAAGTAGGTGAAGAAGGGAGAGTAAGGCGGTATAAGGAATGAAAAGGTACTTGCTCATATTTAGGGTGACAGTTTAACCTGATTTTGAGCAAGAACAGAGACAGATTTTAACTAGGAAATCTTTTAGAGGTAGGGAGGGTATTGACCTGATGCTTTCAGGTGAGTAGTTTAAGGCCTTAGCAACCTTGTACAAGTACGGACAATGTCCAGCAGATTTGATAGCTTTGTTGACATACAGAAGTTTTTATTTATTATTTATTATTTTATTTATTTCCAGTTTGATTACCGGGGAAGTCCACTGGGCCCAAAGGACCTGTTTTCAGTGGAGGCCTGGGGAGAAAATCTCCAGTAAACATAATAATACAGTACAAATATAAGAGATACAGCAATTCATTGAAGAGGACATACAGAGAAATACATAATATAGGACAGTTTACAAAATATGCATACAGTAACACATAGTCAAACAAAATAGCTTATGGTTGTTCAGAGGGTTATACAGATACATTTAAGCAAACACTCTAAGAAACACACCAATAAAATAAAGGTAGAAAACACTTTACATACACTCATTTAAAGTATGATGCTATTTACAATATTTACAGTTGTGTTGTGGGATAAGTAGCTCTTGGAATTTTAGAGAGCTTAGACACACTCATGGTAAAGTAACTATAGGAGATTTAGAGAGGTTAGGAACCCATGAGAAAACTGGGGGCAAATACTTAGATTTAGGTAGGGTGAAGGCAGGTACATTTCCATTTAGTGGACAGGTGTTTGAAAAGCTGGGATTTAAAGTTATCTGAGTTTAGTATAGTTCTTAGAGTGGAAGGAAGGGAATTCCATTTCTTGCCTATAGAGAAAGACAGGAGAAGTTGGCCAGCAGGACGTTTAGGCTTGTAGATAGCAATTAGGTTTTGATGTTCAGATCTGAGAGTTCTGTTGGGGGTATAAGGGGGAAGGATATTTGCTAGAGCAGGACATTTAGTAGGATGAAATATAAGTCTGTGTGCCGTGGTGAGATGGAGGTAGTTTAGGTAGTTTGGGAGTTCTAGCCAGTTCAGAGATTGTAGGATAAGGCAGTGATGGGTGGAATTTCTGGATTTGGTGGCAAATTTAGAGATTTTATTATAGCAGTTTTCTAGTTTAGAGGAGATAGAGGTGGACAGGTTGGTTAGGAGAGGGGCTCCGTATAATAATGAGGAAGAAGATAAGTAGTGGCCAGAGTTTGCCTAGTGGAGTTTGAGAGAAAGCGATTATTCCTGTATAGCATACCTAGTTTTTGGTGGGTTTTCTTAATATTTTGTTGAATGTGGATGTCAAACTTGAGGTATTCGTCAACAGTAATGCCAAGCAGTTTAGCAGAGGGAACCACTTCTTTAGGTGAGTTGGATTGACTAAGGACTTTAAAAGTACTTTTGTTGTAGGAGTAAGTCTTAGTGGGGAGGGGGAAGTAAAATGTCTGATTTATTAGAATTGAGAGAGAGGTGGTTTTGGCACATCCATTCTTCGGTTATTGAAAAAGCAATCTGGGTTTTGTTGAGCAATTCAGAGAGGTTAGAGGCAGAGCAGACTAAGGTTGAGTCGTCAGCGTATTGAATGACTTTAGCATCAGGAATGGCAGTGTGGAAGTTATTGATGAAGATGTTAAAAAGCATGGGCCCAAGGATGGATCCCTGTGGTACACCAGTTGGGGTAGGTAAGAAGGAAGAGATGGAGTTCTTCCATTTGACTGCCTGAGATCTGTCTGATAGGTAACTGGAGAACCAGGATAAAGTGTTTGGTGAGAGATGAAAGAGAAGATGTTTGTGGGAAACAGTATCGAATGCTTTAGACAGATCAAGCAAAACTGTAGAAACCAAGTGTCCTGAGTCTTGGGCTTGATTGACAGTTTCAAGGAATGATAGCAGAGCGGTTATAGTGCTATGGCCTGGGCAGAAGCCATATTGGGTAGGTATAAGAAAATGGTTTTGGGTAAGAAAATGCATAAGTTGGAGGTAGATGCACTTTTCTAGGATTTTGGAGATTGGTGAGAGCAGAGCAATAGAGTGGAAGTTTGAGATGCTGGTGTTTTTGCCTCTTTTATGAAGAGGAAGAATATAAGCTGAGCGCCAGAGTTTAGGGACGTATGATTCCTTTATGGATCTGTTAATAATGATGCTAATTGGAAGAGCTATTTCATCAGCAGCACATTTTAGGAAGGAGGAGGGAATATT
This sequence comes from Protopterus annectens, assembly GCF_019279795.1. NCBI lineage: Eukaryota > Metazoa > Chordata > Ceratodontiformes > Protopteridae > Protopterus > Protopterus annectens. The sequence continues at coordinate 321,674,276 of NC_056735.1, forward strand.
GTCAGGAGCATTAGAGCAAGGTCTAAGCTTGGGAAGAAGTTTTTTTATAAAGTTAGTGGAGACAGGTTTGAGCTCAAACATGAAGGGATGGCAGTTAAGGGAATTAGATGGAGAAGAGTCACTGGATGGCAGTGACCGACTGGGAACATTGTTGTACAGAATGTTTTTAGTGCTGGAAAGGTAGATGGATACTGGATAATTTTATAGGTGGTAAGAAGATGTGTATATGTTAACTGATGAGGCAGTTCTAACCAATTTAGGCTTTTTAGTGCTATGTAGTGGTGGGTTCTAAAAAGGGTATTTGCTGCAAATTTAGTAACTTTGTTATAGTATTGTTCAAGTTTTAATTTTTTGTGAAGCCTGGAGGTTAGTAAGGATGAGAGCACCATAAAGAAGTGTTGGGAGAAGGTAAATGGTGGCAAGTGTAGTTTTAGTTGGGTCGGTGAGAAGGTTTTTGTCTCTGTTAGTTTATGATGAGTTTTTCTTATGCAATTTTGTATATGCACATCAAATGTAAGATTATCATCTATCACCTGTAATAATTTGCTATGAGAAGTGACTTCAATGGTTGTATTATCAAGAGAGAGGACTTTAAATTGTGTTTTTGCATAAGAGAGGGATTTGGGGAAAAAGTAGCAGTTTGGTCTTTTTTGTTTAAGCATGAATTGTGAGTTACAAATACATATTGCAGTGGCTGTTAAAGCTCCCAGAGTACTTTTTTGAAGGTATACCATGTTGTCAGATGTGCAAATGAGAGTGGAATCATCATCCTATTATATTAGGCTGGCCTGTTGTGTAGATTTATAGAGAGTGTTGGTGAAAATATTAAAGAGAAGGGGACCAAGGATACAGCTTTGTGGTACATGGGGGTGACTTAGAGGTAAAGAGAGAGCGTGGAATGCCATTTTAATGTCTGATACCTATTGGACAGGTAGCTTTTGAACCACAGAAGGGTGGGCTGAGAGGGAATTAGTGAGGACATTTAAAGTAGTAGTTTGCTGTGGCAAACTGTTGAAGGCTTTAGACAAGTCTAGAAAGACTGAGATTAGTTTGCCATTATCTCTAGCTCTGTTGACAATATCTGTATAGATTAGAAGCGCAGTACTAGTACTATGGGAAGGATGGAAGCCATGTTGTGTGGAGGATAGGAGTACTTCCTGCAGGAGATAGTCTAGCAATTGGTTTTGAATACATTTTTAAAGTATTTTGCAAGTAATTAACTTAGACCTCAGCAAAAACTCTGGGAATATTGTAGTGTCATTACAATGATATAATTTGTCAATATTCAAGTTCTGAAATCCTTTAAAAGACATCACTTATTAGTAAACTGAAAACATAAAATAACACACCTGGTGTATTCTTGCCTGAAATATTTAGTTGATTGACAGAAAAGCATACAATACAGCTTTTTCACACCAATGTGATTAGGAATAATAATGCTGTATTCACAGCTGCAGGTGTACCATGCTAAATCAGAATATTTTTTTTTTGTAATTATGTTCTAAGTTCCACTCCTGATAATTTTGATTTTACACTTCTTATGAAACTTACTTTTCTCAAAACTATACTGTGCATTTTATCATTTGTTAGGTTTGTATTTGAGAATTTACATGTATTATTACTATTTAAAACTTGTTCTTTGGAGATTTTCTCCCTGTGCATCCGCTGAAAAAGGGCACAAGTTCAGACGGACTAACTTGGTCAACAAATGTCAAATAAATAAATAAATGTTGGTTCTATTATCTTGCCTTCAAGCCTGGTTCACAGACAGCTGACTTCTTTTGAATATCTCACCTCTTCCAGCCCCTACAAAAGTTGTATATCTTTCATTAGTACAACTTTAGAAGCTTTACTAGTTGGGTCTTCTGCCTACATTCATGAGCTAGCGTTTTTTAAAACAGGAGGTTTCTTTCTTCTATTTACCATAACCCTGTTGCTTAATTGTTGCTTAGCATTCATATTATAAATGCTGCTAAACTGTGAACCACAGTCTGGATACCTCCTACATAAAGAAATAACTTGTATTCAAAATACAGAACTGTAGGGCTTGTACTCCTGTTGCCGAAATGAAGTCATTATTCCTCTTGCACTCAGATATTTGTAACAACTCACCACATCAAGATAGTGTACCACAAGACTGCAAGCTTTATCATGAAAGTATCTGCTTTTTCTGTACCACATACCTCATCCTTATGACCTGCTGTGGTGCTTTTCCCCTTAACAAGTAGATATTTTTGTTAATGGCTTCCTTATCTATATGTTTTCTCTGCAGTCTAATCTCACAGTCTTTCATAAACTAAAATTCTGAGAGACTTGCTAAATTCATCTACACTGAGATTTGCAAAAGAACAAAAAAAAAAATGGCTTGTGCTGATCTCCTCCCTGCAGTCTGGAAAGCTCGTTTTTTTCTTCTCATTCTGACCTCTACTCTGTCCACTTCTAAAGTCATCATACCACTTGAAGTTCATCTTTATTTATTTCAATGATTATTTATCTTAATTAATGATTATTTATCTTAATTAATAACATTTCTGGAATACATTGTAACAACCAAATGTCACCCATTCCAATCCAAGCACAACAACATAGAAGTATAGCTATCAAGTGTCTGTGATTTTGCAGAAGGTCTCTAATTTCCTTTATATCTTTGCCCTGTGCCTCATAACATTTCTCATTTTCTGGTAAATCATTGAGGATTACAGTCATTAAATAATAAAAGGTGAACCAAAAAGAAGGAGTCAACCTCACAAAGGAAAAGCAACTAACCAAGCTAAAGTGAGGTACACACTTTGCCCTCAACACTGACAGATTAGCAAAAACCAGCAATGAAAAAATGGCATAAACATGGAAGATTTATTATAGAGTTAAGTGCTTTTGTCCATCTAGTTGTTTGTGGACTTAATCAGAACTAATTTGAAAATTTAATACACTCATTAAATACCCTTAATTGAACATCACATGGTTTAAAACAACCAATAATCATTTACTTAAAAGTGTATTTTAATAACATATTGAAACAATGAAAGTTTAAAAAGCTTAAAACATTCAAAAGTGTTAAAGAATATTTATACAAAATAAACAGGTGAATCCATTAAACATTAAATTGTCAAAGCACTAAAAACATTGAAGCATTAGAAAAACACCCAATTATTATAGTTTAGCAGCTCTCAATTTCAGTACATTATTTAAAGACATTCAATCATTCAAACCTAGCTGGTTCCGGGCATTAACCTTGAGGTTAACAGGTTTTAAAGTCTGATGAAGCATCCTTGGAGATGCAAAAGCGCTTACTTTTTTGTTGGAATAAAGAAGTACATTTTTTAACTGACTTTAAGAGGTTTGCTTCGATTGTCGTGGGGTACCTACCATTTTTTTATAAGTTTCTTCACAAAGTTTGTTTGGAGGTACTTTACCTCTGCAGTGTTTTCTCTTTTTTATATATACACAAGAATACATCTACATCTTCTGTGCCAAGCAAAACATTCTCCTCGAAAAACTCATGTTTAATATTTCTCAAAAATCCTAAGAGTCTCTTAAAATGTGTGGGTAATTGTTGCAGAAACTTTTTAGCATACCATCAACATAAACTGCAAGAGGGTGTGTTTTAGAACCTGAGGCTACCACAATAGGGCGCATGGGCAGATTACCCACTTCCTTGTGTATCTTAGGAATGACAAAGATTGTAGGAGTCACCAGGAAATCAACCTTCAAAAAATTGTATAACTTGTACTCTACGGCACCTTGATCTAATAAATCTTGCAAAAAATCCATCTTGTAGTAAGCTCTATTAATCCCTTTTAAAGGAATCCTTGTGTATTGTTCAATGTCATTTGAAATATCAAGCATTTTGGATGTATAATCTATAGCATTCATAGGATCATGGGAGAGTACTAGGCTTTCAACCCAGAGATCAGTTCAAGCCTAGCTACCTCATCCCAATGTAATACCATAGGTACTCTATTCAATACCCAGGATTGTATTTTGTAATGACTGCCCATGTCCAGGAGGGTTGTGGGCACTATCCCCAGTAAGAATTTACAGTGTTCCATCCACTCATCAAGGTTCTTTTTGAACAGTGTCATAGAGGTGCTCTGCTTCACATTAATTGGCAGCCTTTTCCAAAGACATGGCAGTTGCTGGGAGACAAATCTGTCCCTCCAGCATATCCTATTCAATTTATGGGCCATATTTAGGTCCCTGGAATGGGTATCTCTAGTCCCGTTTGATTTACAGATGTACAACAAATTCATTAGGTTTGGGTTGGAGATTGCTCTAGCCTGGTATAAGTCTCCCCTAAGAAGGCTATACAATACTGAGTATAGTAACAGGGACTTTAGTTAGTCTGTATAAGGCATGTGCTGGAGTCCCCTTATCTTCATAATTTGAAACCTCTGAGCTCTCTCCAATTGCTACAGGTGCTTTGTACAGTACATGCTAAAAGGGCCATTATGTTCAATTATGGACTTGATTAGTGAAGAGTATAGAGGGATTATAACCTCCTTTGCTCTAGAGGTGATGCCTTTGCTAATCAAGTGTGCTACATAGAAAGCCTTCCTTACCACAGTAGACACATGAAGGTCAAAGTTAAGGTCACAGTCTACTTGTGATCCCAGATCTATTACCACTTTGTAAGTACATAGGGTATTGTTGTTAATTTGATATTGTGAAGGGACATTGTTTTTACCGAAGGGAATGATGATGCATTTCTTTGCATTCAGTTTGAGACTGTGACTAAGTCATCAGTTGATCTGCGTAAGACTCTCCTGAAGTATTCTGACATTATTTGGGGATAAATAATTGCACCCAGTTAGCAGTCATCCACAAACCTGGTTAGCCACAGTCCCTAAGTTTTTGCCTGAACTTCTGAGAAATGTATATCAAACAGTAGGGGGCCCAGCACTGACTCTTGTGGCACCTTGCTGGTGACAGGTCTGCTGGTTGATGTGAAGTCACCCACTTTGATAGTGTGTGACTAGTTTGTGAGCTAGATGGAAACCCATCCTACAACAAAGGGGTTTACATTCAGTTTGCTAAGTTTATTGGTAATGCTTGAGTGTGGGATTGTGTCAAAGGCCTTTGCCAAGTTGAGGTATCCTGTGTGCACAGATCTGCCCTGGCCCTGGTCACAGTTTCAAGAAATCCACCAGGTTTAACACGCAGGATCTGCCCTTGACGAAGCTGAATTGGGTTGGATCCAGGGTTTGGAGGTCACCTATGTCTTTATTTATGAGGTTCATGATGATACATTCCATGGCTTTACAGATGAGGCTGGTCAGACTTATGAGTCTATAATTCCCCGGTTCTGTTGCTAAGCCACCTTTGTGGATGAGAATAACTGTTGCTGTTTTACATTCCACAGCAACAAAGCCTGTGATTAGGCTGTGACTGAATAGGTTACTTAATGGTTATGTTAGTTCATGTTTTAGTTTGTTTAGAAGACAGCCTGGGATGTCGTCTTGTCCCATAGAGGCTGTGTTTTTTGCCTTAGACAAGGCTTTAATGAAATGCTCTTCGGATATGTAGGGTGGAGGGGAAGTTGGGGGAAAGGTTTATAATAAGTTTTGAGGGGATAAAGTTGTGAAATTTTCACCAAATCTGTCTGGTAGCAGGACTGCTGTCTCTGTGGGATCAGTGTGTGTGATACCATTAGTCACAATTTGTCACATGCTTGGGTCCCACCTTTTAGGCTATGTATGTAGCTGTAAAAGGCCTTATGGTTATCCTTGGCTATGGTTTTCTCAAAATTACCCTTGAGGATTTGACATGTTGTCTTATTTGCCAGTTGAGGCTGAGGATGGTGCTTTTCCATTGTTGGGGCCTAGCCATAGTTTTCTTAGACAGAAAATTTTTGCATTTGTTGTAAAGTTTGTTGATGCTGGATGTCTACCGGGGTGGCTTTTTTTTTTTTTACTTGGGTCTCTAACTTTGATTCTCTCTGGAACATCTGAGTCTATACACTTATACAGTGGATTTGGTTTTGCTAAGATGGAGCATGTTCAACAGTTCTGGGTTGGACATGGCTCTGTATGTTAGAAAGAGCTTTGGTGTAGTTACCACTTTCAGCTGTGGGTGGGGTTTAGAATGCATTTATACCTTCCCCTAGGAGGGTATATTTATCTTTGGTGAAGTTTTTTAGTCAGACTTCATCCTTTGTGAGTTCTGGTGTTAGTGCCAGTTTGAAGGTGACTGATTTGTGGTCAGATTTAACTAATGATGTGCATGAGGCCTACTTGACCAAACTGGAATAAATCCAAATATTGCCACTCTGGTCATGGTGGATTCAATTATCCCACCATCAACTGGGGAACCTACTCTATCCCTAAGTCACTAGCACAAAAGTTACTTCACCTTATTAACTCAAATGCCCTGGAACAAATTGTTCAAACCCCAACAAGAGGAACAAACATACTAGATCTCGTCCTCATTAACATGACAAACAGATGCACCACTGCAACTGTTGGACCCTCATTAGTTAAATCTGACCACAAATCAGAAGTTTAACTTCAAATAATAAGTCATTCTTTAAAGATTCATCTAGTTTATGGATGTCACTAAGTAGGTTGGCCATTAGTCTCTGGTTGCACTGAAAGCGCTTAACTCTATAATAAATCTTGCATGTTTATGTTGTTTTTGCCATTGTTGTTTTTTGCTAATTTTTCAGTGGTGAGGGCATAGTGTGTACCTCACTTTGGCTTGGTCAATACTAAAAGGTGTTAAAGTTTCATACTTATTGTTCAGAAGATGCATGTTGATGGGATACCTGCTGTTTTATTAACTTAAGTGAATTACAGTAATACTTAATTATCCATGAATTTGGGCCTTTGTACCCCATGATTTTTGGCTTTGTCTAGAATTATTGAGCAAAGAATTTGAGGGGTATGCATACAAGCTAAGTAATAAAAAAAGAAAATGGAATATATTGTTTGAATACATATGGTGTGCAGTGTTGCTTGGTGCTGAACTTCAGTGTAACTGTATGTATAAATGGGATTAATATGGCAACACTGGAGTAAAGCATATGAAAAGCAAAAGAGGTTTTTCTTGTGTTCCTGGGTTTGATTCCCTAAGTATGCATGTCAGCTATGTGACTGCAAGTATGCCACTACACAAACCCAAGTTCCTTGGTCACACTTGATCAAAGTATATTTTTATCCACTTAAAAAGAAATGCAAAAAGTATGATTTTTAGAATCTGGCATTGTAAAGTAAAGGTTAGTTTATGTTTGTATTGATGATGGGGAGGATTTGGATTATAATTGTCAAATTTTCTGGTCAAATCCCATCAAAAAATAAATCAGTAATCTTCGCATTCAGGGCATCTATATCCACCACAATAAAGATATCTGTGAGAAAAACAAACCTTTTAAAAACCTTTGCAAAATTTAGCTGTAATATTTCCAGCTTCCATGTAGCCCCAGCTGTCATTTATGCTAATCAATTTTATCCCATCTAATAGACAGTAAAACCAAGTTATCCCAAGCAGAACCAGATACACTGGTGAATGTAAATATAAAGTCACTTTGGTGAAACACCAGCATTAATAAACTCTATAATAAAAGAAAAAAAATTAAGGCTTGTAATAAATAGGAAATTAACCCATGTCAAAAGCAATCAAAAAACAGGAAACAATCTAAAACGTATCATAAGGAATATCAAAACAGAACACTAAATTAAAATTTGTATCTAAAACAAATGCTAAAAATACCACCATATTACTTACTCAACAATGCCAAACACACACTCTCTCTCTGAATCCTTCCTAAAAGCACAGCCACAGTATACTGTATGTTTCTGAGATATGCAAAACAGGTATTTCTTTCATTAAACTTTCACTAAACCCCTCCATAAAGAAGACCTCAACTCAGATCCCTGATACTATAGACCCATCAGCCTAACAAGAGTAATTCACAAAGACGTGGAACATATTATATCTGTTTTCATAAGCGCCAATAACAAAATCTTATTGCTCTGGGTCTATGCCAATATGATTTTGTCTAACTTTGAGAAATTTACTGAAGCTGTATATTAGCTAACAAAATCAGTCAGAGTACCTCTATCTATCCAGGCTTTTGACACTAGTCCCCACCCTGGAATTGTAAATAAGCTTAAGGGCCTAAAAGTCAACCCTTATGTTATAACATGGATACCAAACTGGCTGACAGAGCCCATGAAATTAAAGCAGTAGCTGCCTTCTCAGAATGCATTTAGAAATGCTACCTTGGGATTCCCCTGAAAGGAGGCCACTAGCCTAGTGGAACTAACTGGTCAACAAAGGATAGATAGATAAATAAATAAAAATGGTGACTAGTGGCATTCCTCAGGGCGCAGTACTGGGACCCCTCCTGTTGGGCATCCACGTGTTGGATTTCCACACCACTAACCCAAACATGTGACTAGATAAATTTGCCATCTGCTACAAGCTGGGTATTGTCATTTGCTCACCATCTGATATGTTACTACAGCAATGGCTAAACCATTAAAAAAAAAAATCAATGGTGAATTAGAAATGTTCTTAAGTTACATGCAAAGACATATAGCAGTGCCACCTTTGGTAAACAAATCTCAATAGCAGATTCCAGCATAGATAGAGCCCGATCCAGACTGACAGATTAATCAGAAATATCAGCACCTTTTCAGACAACTCCCCATCCTTAGACAATCACACAGCAGGAGTAAACAGGAAGTTCTTCTATCTAGTCCAGGTATCTATCTCATCCAGGTTAAAAGAAGTTATCATTCCTCTTAACTCTTCTCTGATCAGACCAGTTACAGAATATAGAATATAAGGCCTATTTTAGTTTGCATCTATCCAAACATTTCACAGATTGTGAAGACCCCAGAGGTTTCTAACTGAAATATCACTAGACTAAAGACCCGTGTTCCAGTACAGGCTTGAAGCTCTACCCATATACTCTGTTATAGACTCCTGCATGGGGATTTATATCTAGCAATCTGTGGAATTTGGGACTTAATACTCCTTGATCTCCTACAAGTCCACAAAACAAATGACTCCACAAACAATGACACCAAAGACGTAAATATCTATCAACAAATAAATAATATACATTGGAGGGAGACACTCTGGTGGAGTACAGGGATAAAGCCCTGACTATGGCCCAGTCAACCCAGATTCAATTATCAGCTTGGTATACTGACGGAGTAGCAGGGAGTGGTGGACATTACCATCCCTGGTGGGAGAGAGGTTCTGTGGTCATTTCCAGTGACTATCCCTGGCAGATGATGGGTACTTCATTAATGGGTGCTGTAGTCCAAAGCTAGGATAGGAAGGGGGGCATCGCTGAGCCACTGCAGAGGTGGGGGCAAAATGGCACACATCCTCATTGCACATTAATTTCTCAGACACAGCCATGAAAACCATGAGGTCATAAAGGAACCACCCCCAGGATGCCATTAAGATCTGAGCTGGCCCTACCCTTATCAAAGCAATCTAGGTGGCTGGTAAACCTGGCTAAGGACATGGAGCACTGGGTAGGGGTGCTAGCTATAGCATGATGCAGAGGGAAGAAGAAAGAAATCTCTACCCAAAACTAAGACACATTGTAGGGACAAATTTATTCCTCAGTGTTTCCCCTACTTCTGGAATAATCTTTTATTACATACAAAATAAAGTGATACCCTCTCTTCCTTTACGGCAAACTTTGACAATTGGCTGGACACACATAAATTCAACCTGAGTCTGACTTGTTATAACACCCTGGAAACAGAAAGTGCCTATGAGGCTGGGTATTGGCAATGTGATTGTGATTCATGGACTGACTCTGGCATGTAAACTCTGTGAATCCAATAAGCTATAAAAGCATTGTTTTTGCAATAAATTCCCCACTTTTTGAAAATACTTCTCCAGCTTTTCTACAGTGGTCTGGTAGTGGGAGACAAAGTGTACATGTGACAGTAAAGCCTCCATCCCATTCTGATATGCTTATTATAAAGGACAAAAACTTTAGCACAAAGTCCATGGCCTCCTGTTACCACCTTAACCCCAATAAACAAAAGTTATATACTCACCATAATGATGCATCTGTATTGTCCATTTTCATTCATCCTCAACTGATGGGTCTCAGATGTGACATTGGATCTGTCTCAGCTACTATCACCAGACTCACAGATCCAGCTCTTAGCTCCTCCCTTTACCCATAACGCCCCACTCTCCTGCTTTACCTCAGATGTAGTTTGCTGCCCCATAGTGATATGCATCTGACATTGTGGTATAAAGGGAAACAAGATAAAGACATACAGAAAGGCTCAAGCTCAAAGCAGGAAACAGATAATTTCACAAACAGACATACTTTAGTCCTCACTAGAATAGATCTTTGCTGGACTGGCACGACATTTTGGATGACTCTTTTTTTCTAGCAGCTTTTATACTTCCAAGGCTGCACCCTCCCTCTGATTGGGTAGAACAACATAGATATTTTTCATCTTTGTTGGTAGGATTTGGGAAAAAGGTATGAAATAGTCTCTGGATATGACTTTATGCACCCAAGTGTCTTTTGTGATGGATGTCCTCCATAGTGAAGCAGTCAGGTAATCCTTCAGGAGCACTGGTAAGGTCTGTCAGAGAAGGTATCTCTAAAGGCCTGATTCTTCAGACCACCTCTGCCATGACAGCAGCATTATCCATTACAGTCCCCCCTCTACCCCCAGAGGAACTATCTCCTTGTGACTCCCCTCTATCCTACATATCTGAAGAACAGGTCCTCAAAGCCCTATCCAAGGCAAAAAATACAGCCTCTATGGGAACAGATGACATCCCAGGCTGTCTTCTAAACAGGCTAAGACATGAACTAGCATCACCACTAAGTACTCTTTTCAATCATAGCCTAAACACAGTCTTTCTTCCTGCAGAATAGAGAACAGCAACAGTTATTCCCCTCCACATAGATAGCTTAGCAACAGACCCAGGGAATTACAGACCCATAAGCCTGACCAGCCATATCTGTAAGCCATGGAACATGTCATTATGGACCTCATAAATAAGGACATAGGTAACCTCCAAACACTGCATCCTACCCAATTTGGTTTCATCAAGGGCAGATCCTGCCTGCCAAATCTGGTGGATTTCTTTGAAAATGTTGCAAGGGCCATTGACGAGGGCAGATCTGTGCACACAGCATACTTCAACTTGGCAAAGGATTTTGACATAATCCCACACTCAGGCATTACAGATAAATTTAGTAAACTGAATGTAAACTCCTTTGTTGTAAGATGGGTTGCCAACTGGCTCAAAGTCCAAACACACACTATCAAAGTGGGAAACTCCACATCAACCAGCACATCTATTCCCAGCTGGGTGCAACAGGGATCAGTGCTGGGCCCCCTGCTGTTTGGTATACACTTCTCAGAAGTTCAGGTCAAAACTAAGAAGTTGTGGCTGACCAAGTTTGCAGATGACTGCAAACTAGGTACAATCATTGATCCCCGAATTATGTTAATATACTCAAGGAGGGTCTCACGCAGACCAGTGACTGGTACATTAGTCATAGTCTCAAAGTGAATGGAAAGAAATGCATCATCATTCCCTTCAGCACAAGCAATGTACCTTCACACAATCAAATTAACAACAATACCCTAAGTACCCACGAAGTGGTAAGAGACTTCAGATCACAAGTTGACTGCGGCCTTAACTTTGACCACCATGTGTCTACTGCAGTAAAAAAGCTTTGTACATGGCTCACTTGATTAGTAAAGGCATTGCCTAGACAGCAAAACAGCTTATAACCGCTCTATACTCAGCACTTATCTGCCCCATAATTGAGTATAACTCCCCATTCAGCATGTGCCATACAAAGCATCCGCAGCAATTGGAGAGACCTCAAAGGTTTCTAACAAAGAAAATCAAGGGGCTCCAGCATGTGCCTTACACAGACTGACTAAAGTTCCTGTCACTATACTCTGTACCATATAGACTTCTTAGGGGAGACTTATGCCTGGCCTACAGAGCAATCCAAGACCCAAACTTAATGAACTTGCTGCATATCCGTAAATCAAATGGGACTAGAGCTACCTGTTCCAGGGAACTAAATATGGCCTGTGACTTAAATAGGACATGCTGGAGGGACAGATTTATCTTCCAGCGACTGCTGCATCTTTGGAAGAGGCTACCAATTCATGTGAAACAGAGCACCTCTATGGCACTGTTCAAGAGGAACCTGGAAGAGTGGATGAGGCACCGTACATTCTTACCGGGGATAGTGCCCACAACCTTCCTGGACAATGAGCAGTCATCACTAAATGCAGTCTTGGGTATTGACTAGCATTTCTATGATATAACATTGAGATGAAATGGCTAGGCTTAAAATGACCTTTGGGTCGATAGCCTAGTAATCTCCCATGATCCTATGATACTCCTGGAAAGGCTCTTGGGACTTAAAGAACCACATCTTTCTACTACCTCTCTGACTCCTGAAGAAAGATCTCTGAGGAATAGAAAAACAAATCCCAATGGCAGATAGAGTCTTTCCATCCTGTTCACTTCTGGAGAATGTTTCTTTAATTTTGGGCCGAACAAAGATGATCTATTAAAGGAAGCATTAATGAATGAAGATCTGAAGGGCTCTGCAAAATCACACAATTGTATCCAGTTATGCCTGCTGACAGCTGTGCCTTAACCTGTAGCCCTAGAGGTACCCTTAGTCATGTGAGAGATTAACCTCATGGATGCACTTGGAGATGGGCTGTAGGTTAGCTAGATGTGAAGTAGCTTTCTTCTGGTCCTCCACAGACAAGGCCTTGAAACAGATTTAGAAATCTCCTTGATCAAATCCCTTTGTAGCCTAGTGAAAGGAGTCAAATAATTGAGACTGAAGGGCAAATTTCTCAAAGGCATAACTGTGCTTGCCAAATCTGTCCAACATCTTCAACTGTCTATTAAGAAGGTGGACAGATGAGCACTGTTCTGCAAGCTCTCTCTTGGTGGCTGCGACCATCACCATGGCATCTATGGGACTCCCTTGCTCCAGTGGGCCCTATCCTTAGGGCAAGCTAGAAACTTATCAGGTCTCTTAGGGATAGGTTCCATTGTATTGGGTTGCTTCCACTCTCAGCATGCAATAAGGCTGATTAACTCATCAGCTGTAGAGACCACCCAAGATGCAGCTGGGCCAGCCCTGAAAGCCTCCAGAAAAACTGACTCCTCCTGAGAAGGGATAGCAGGAGACAACCCACCTCTCTGTTTAAGGAGTTCTAGTATCTCTCCAAAGGAGATCTAAGGTTCCCTTCCCCTTCATCAAAGTCAGTGTCTTCAGTGACAGATTCCTGTGGGAGGAATCTATGTGCCTACTATTGCATGTTCTTTTCCTAGGGTCATCTTCAATGAGATGGTCTGGTGGGGTATCAGAAGAATGTTGGGAATCCTGTATAAGGCTGGCTTAAGGCTACAATGGGGTGACTGTCCCAGTGGAGTAGGCATGATGGGATCAGTGCTCAGATTCAGTGGAGGGAGGGTAGAATCTGAAGAATGCAAGGATGTTCTATCTTGGGGTAATAAGAAGATCCTTTCCACAACTTCAAAGGCAGAGGGTCCAGAAGAAACATCAGACAATCACATAGGAGCCACAGCCCCTGGCACCTACCTCTGTAACCCTGAGGAATTCTATCTTAAGGATGGAGATGGAGCTGATCTATCTAATGCAGAAGCTCCAAGAGGCAAAGACAGCTTTAACAGCCTCATAGACAATCCTAAACTTCCAGAGCCAGGGCCGATGCTTCAGCTCTAAGAGTCCTCCTTCTCTGAAGCAGTAGGGGCCAGATGACTTAGGGGAACTGTCAGAGTTGAAGAATGAGTGGTTTTCAGATCCAGCTAGGACATCTTGGAAGATCTCAGATCAGAGGGCTCTGATGTCACTGGTCAGATTGGAGAAGGAGAAATGATGTGATGTTGGGATGAGGGCAGGGTCATGGGCCTGATGGGAGACGGAGAAGGAATAACCCCCCACCTGTATGTGAGCCCTAAGAAACTTCTTCATCATCCTGTCCACTTCTGCATCAAGTAAACTCTTTTTTAATTTCTCCAAGTCTTTTGGGTTTCTAATACCATGACGGGCATGGACCCCATTCCTAAGTTAAAATATGATTACAGTTCATGAAGTTAGCATTGTTTCAATCTTTGATGTCAGCCAGTAATGCTCTTCACAGCACCAGTAACGTGCCCAGTAATGACTCCTTCTGCAGTTTGTATGGCGTTACATGTATTGGTAACATATCTAAATAAGATTGTAAATTATTTTTTAAAAGACCCGTTGCTCCTGCTGCTATTGGAACTGTCTGGGTATCTTTCTTCCACATTGCTCTTGTTTCTGCCTGCAGATCCTGATATTTTATGACTTTCTGTATCTGTGTATGCAAGACACTGTAGTCACTGGGTGTGGCAATTTCAATGATCAATGCTACTCTTGTCTTCTTTTCTTGGACCACTATATCCAGTTTTCTAGCATCTATCTTTTGAACTGTTGTTAATGGATGATCCCATGTGATGTAGACTTCTTCATTTTCTATGATGCTTTGTGGCTCAAGTTTCCAGTGTTTTTCAGCCACTTCAATACCATAATGTTTGCACAATCCCCAGTGCAAAAGTCTCACAACATTATTATGCCTTTCAGTATACAGTCCTTCTGCCATTAATATGTCTCAACCAGCAACAAGGTGTGCAACTGTTTCCAATTCGGTTTTACAAAACCTACATTTGTCTGTTTCTCCCACATGTTCAATGGACTTTATAAACCAACGTGTATGCACCCACTATTTTGGGCCACCAATATTAACCTTTCATCTCTTGATTTGAATTTGCCTCTCCTTAACCATTTCTGGGTTCATTCCTGATCAACATGAGCTCCTTCCAGAAGTTTTCTATACTTGCAACTATATTTATGCTTTTTCCACATTTCTTGCCTTCTCTTCTGATCCTTCACCTTATATTCTTTCTTTTGTTTTTTGGCATATTCAGTTGCTGCCTGATTTTTATCTACTTCTGGTTTGATTTCCATTCCTGCTTGACGCCGATAAGCTTCTGCTAGATTAAGCAGAGAAGTCATCTTAGATTTATTCTTCTCATGTTTCAAAACTTTCACTATGTTTGGTTCTTGTGAGGTCAGCAGATATGTGTGGGGTCCCACAATTGCAGACCTATACATATAATCAATTTTAAGGAGGCCCATCCCCTCCTTCAGAACGGGGAATATATAATCTTGGTATGCAGTGATTTTTCTAAATCATTTGGTGAGCATGAAGCATCCTTCTTGTTTTCCTATCTAATCTATCCAACACATTTTGGGGCCAGTCATTCACTCCAAAACTGTAAGTAAGGACAGGAAGAGCAAATTGTTTTATAGCTTGAATTTTTGTTCCTAGATATCAGTGCTGTTTTCAGGATTAATTTAAGGTTTCTGAAGTATTCCTTACTAAGTTTTATTCCCATTTGTCTATGTTTTATTGTTGATCCTTCATCAGTTCCCAAATATTTATACATTCCTTCTTGCTCAAGTTCTTTTATATCACATTCTTGTCCAAAACTGATGTTATTCTGGCGTTGCAGTTTTCCTGCTTTAAAGGTTGCTTTTGCACATTTATCAAGACCAGATGACATTCGTATATCATCTGAAAAAGTTTTGACAACTTGCAGTTGTGCTTTCAGTTCCTCATCTGATGATCTATACAGTTTTAAAACATCGACAAAGAGAAGGTGAGAAGTCTTTACACTTTGTTATTTTCTAGGAGAGAGATTATAGCCATGGCCTGAGCCATTGAGTAAAACGCTTAATGGATTAAGGGCAAGGCAAAATAGTAGCAGTGACAGTCACCCTGAAATATCCCCCTTTGAATTTTTATCCCTGGGATAACAATTTGTCCTTTATCGTGGCTTAATTGCAAAGTGGTCTGCCACTGTTTCATGGTCACTGTAATGTAGTCGATCAGTGTGGGGCGTATCTTATACATTTTTAAGCACTTTTTTATCCATGAATGAGGAATACCATCAAATGCTTTTTTGTAGTCAATCTATGCCATACTTAGATTCTTCCCCTTTTTGCAGTTCTCCACTATGACTTTATTTAATAACAAATTATCCTTTGTTCCATATGGCTTTCTTTTATTGCCCTTTTCTTCTACTGCCATAATTGAGTTTTCTTCTAAATGACTATAAACTCTGTCGGCATCAATTCCGGTGTATACTTTATACGTCGTCAGAAGACAATTTATTGGTCTATAATTTTAGGGTAGCTTGCAGGTTCACTCTTAAGTAGGAGCATTTTTTGCCTGTTGTTAGTCAGGTTGGTGTCTGTTCTAGGTGCGCATATAAATAGTTCTTACTCATGGCTAAATCTTAATGTAAAGCTGTTAATACTTTTAACCAGAAGTTAGGTAGATTTACTATCACATACTCAAATCTACTCCTTTTGAGTGTTAAGATGTCTGAATCACATGTTCGGAAATCTCAACACCAAACACAAAAAATTTCAAAGGCAGCATTTTAGTAAAGTCAAAATTTCAAAAATGTCAACTTTACTGAAATGCTGCACTTCCACTCAACATTAACAAACACTTTTGCATGGGGCAAGCCCCCCCTCACCCCCCTACTTATATATACAAACGCCAAGATGGCACTACAGTGAGGGAAAAGGTACATTTCCTGATCCCCACTATAGTGCGATCTGCACCACAATGTCGAACCTTACAACACCGAATGCTCGCTATTGTAACGTTTGACATTGTGGCATTCGTAATTTTAGTTTAGCCAAAAGAAGTTTCGCACAAATGTCGATCTAATGAAGTGCAATCGGCAAAGTGATTTTAAGCCATTAGGTACTGCATATGGGCCTGGGTTTTTCCAATTAGAGGCTTTTTTTAACTTTGTTTCGATTGCTCTAGCTGTTACTTCATCACATTTCATATCCTGTACCTTTAAACGTCTTATTCTTTCTATTACTTCTTCTACCCATTTTGCATCTTTATTATGTTCCACAGGATCTTCATAGATATTCTCCAAAATGTATCTATTTCTTCTTTTTTGGCAGTCTTTCAATTCCTTTTACCTTATTTCCCAGTTCTCTAGAAAACTTTTTTGGGTCATCAATAAATTGCTTATTTTGCACTTTTCCTTTATATTTATCTTTGTATCTTCTAAGTTTTTCCGCTTGTGCTGAAATTTTTAATTTGTTATTTGCGATAGTGCATGATAGATCCTGGTCTGTCCTAATATGTAGCATTGCTTTTATCACATCTATCTTTCTTAGTAGTTTTGTTGATTTATTCTCTCTTCTATACTCTTCTAACAGTGGCAGTTCTTGTCTTAATTGCTTTATAAATTTTTTCTATTCAATATTTCCATGATGGCATCCAGTTTCTCCTCTTCCTTTCCCTCACTACCATGTGTTCTTGTGGTAGAACTTTATCAGTTATTAATTTAGCTGCACAGTAATATATCCTGTTTACTTCTGTTATATCGCATGGATCTCTATGAACAGTCTTAATTACTGTGTTCATTTGTTTTATCAGACTTCTGACTTTTTGGGTTTTATTAACCTTCTGCAGTCTATTTCTTTCATTGATCTTGATGTATCTGTCTATGTCTATTAAATCAAGTAATTCTTCTCTTACCTCATTTTCTTCCAAACTGAGAGCATATCCCTTGTTTTCCAATTCCTGCGGGCATTCTATAGAAGGTTCTACAGCATCTTCCTGTGACACAGTCTCATCAATTTCATCCTGTGCCATCCATTGCTCTATCATATGGGAACTCACTGGCCTATCACTTCTCAACACTGACTGCATCAGAGTTTCCACAGTTTCCTGTTCCTTCCCTTGCTGTCTAGCTTCAAGTGAATGTTTATACTGGTTTCCTGTGGAAGGCTCCAAATTATCTTCATATGGCACCTGGCCAGTTGCTTCCTGTTCCACTGGTTTCCCCTTAATTTAGATATCCATTGCTCTATCCTGTTGTGATGCTTTCTGTATTACATTTTCTAAACTCAATCCTTCACTTTGTAGGTACTCCACAACCTCAAGTTTCTGTTTCTTTAAGTTCTCCGTTACTGATCTCATTTTCTACTTTTCCTCTGTCTTCTTATTTTTTTGTATTGTAAAGTTTTCCATGTCTGGATTCCTTTGTTTGTATTTCTCTTCAAATATCTTTGGTGCTGCTCTTTCTGTATTGGTTAGTTTTGCTTTCTCCTTTGCATAAATATTACACCATATTAAATCTCTTTTTCTTTTCCATGTCCATATTTCTTCTTCACCTGTTTCCTGATCTCCCTGTTTCTCCCTGCTATGGGGAGTCACTCCATCCTGCTGTGATGTAATCTGTGTTAGACCTTCTACATCAAATCCTTCACTTCACAGGCACTCCATAACTTCAACTTCTATTTTATTTTACTTCTAGTTTACTGATCTTCTTTTCTACATTCCATCTTTGTGATATTATTTTTTTTATTGTGAAATTTTCCATATCTGGATGCCTTTGCCTGTATTAGTCTTCAAATATCTTTGAGGCTGCCTTCTTTACATTGATTAATTTGGCTTTCTCCTTTGCATATATATTGCACCATATCAAATCTCCCTTTCTTTCCCATGTCCATATTTCTTTTTTATACTTTTCAAATATCTGTTTTGTTGTTTATATTTTCACACTTCCTCAGATGCTTCTTTTTCCAAAAAAAATCAAGGTTTCTTGATCTATATACTGTTTTTCACAAATCTGTTGTATTAATGAACACAAATTTTCATTTGAGGCTTCTGACAGTTTTTCTTGCGGAAGTATTTTTCTTTCCTCTAATTTCTCTCTTAATCATTTTGTATATCTTGTGTGTGAAAATTCTGGGCTTTCTGCATAATAGTAGCAATACATCATTTCTTTCTTATCCTCAATAGTCCACTTTATCGTCTTTATGGCTCTTCCTTGCCAATCAGTTTTTGTGATTTTTGTGGACTGCTACTTCCTTCTACAATATCCTTCCTCCCCCTAGGCCTGGCCTGGCCCCATGGTAGGAATGTTTCCATATTTTGAGGATTCTACACTGTTATCTTTTCCAGTCCTGGCACCAATGTGCCTACCAGGACTGGGCATGTTTTTATCCTGGGTCTTGTGCACCCAGCTATCTTTTTTTAGGTTTTGACCTACTTCTGTCCAAGATATATGTTATAGAAATATAGTCTATATATCAGTGTCTCCTTGGTGAGACTCCTGAAAGACTTAAGGGATGAAGTAGTAGATGGTGACCTAAAAGATCTTTTAGGAGTCTCCTGTAAAAATGGCAAATGAGTCCAAGGAGAAATCAGATCTAGGAAGAAAAGAGGAGATGAGATCCGGGGAGACCTGGGTTTTGATGTAGTCTGATCTGAAGTAGGAGTCAGATCTGAACTTTTTGACACTTTAGCCACTCCGAGGTTGGAGCTGAACATGGAGAACAATCAGGCTCCATTTCCTGGAATCCTTTTCCTTATGTGCATAGTCAGGCTTTCCTTTATCTGTTTTACCAGAGGGGGGTTGAGCCCTAGCCGAGATAGTTGCAGCAGAAGAAGGGAGCAAACCTTTTAAATCAAGCTTATTTCTCCTGTTACTTAAGGCTCTGGAATTGAACCCCAAACAAATAGAACAATGCATATCCAAATGATCAGCTTCCAGACAATATACACACACTCCTTGTGGGCATCCGAGTTAGGGATTTTATGCCTACAGGGGGTGCACTTTTTAAAATGAGTAGGTTTGTCAGCCATACCACAATCTAACTACTACTATAAGAAGAAGCAAGAAAACTTCTAAAAATAGATATATACTTTTTTTTTAGTGGATATAAAGCCAGATAGAAAAAAATACCAGCAATGGTAAGTGAGAAGTGTTAGATATATATTTAGAGATTTATAAATGCATGTACTTCTGTTTGCTAGTTAGATAATATATATAGGAAACTATAGTCAGTTAGATGCATACATTTCTGTTTGCTAGCATACATATATTAAAGGGTTAAACTGTTCTCAGCACTGACATTCATCTGTAAATGTAACATGAATGTTCAGGTTCTGATACAGCTTGAGAAAAATGCTGATAAGGATGAGCTGAATGTTCAGTGTCTGGAAAAGCTTCAAGAGAAACAGATAAGGACCCAGGTGCAAGAATCAACAGAGTTTCTAGACTGTTACATAATTCACCTTGAACACAATGGAGCTTATTAACAGACTGCATGACATCACTGAAAGACTTGTTTTCATACAGAAACATTCTCAAACAGAAAAGACTTCCTAATGGTTTAATAAACAGACGGTATGACATCAGAAAATACCAAAGTAATAACTTTGAGAATTCCCAAAAGACATATATGTGAGATCTGATCTGATTTCTTGTTAAATTTGCTTAATGGAGAACATTTCATGTTGTATGAGAAGCAACTTGAAGACATTAAAGCTGTGAACTGTACAGTTATTGTACTGCTATATAGACAAGTTATTTTACTACTCTGTGCAAGAAAGATAATAATATATTGCTGAAAAGGTTGTCTGCAAAGTTTATGTGCACTAACCAGACTTTGTTTTTTACAAGGCAGTAAATCAGCAGTTAATCAGACTTTGGTTCCAGCACACAAAAGCTGCTTTGCATTTTATTCTCCAAGGCACTGGATCATTTACACAGAGGGAGTGGTGCCTGTGCCTTGTATAAGGTCACTTCAGTAAAAGCGCAGTAACTAACATTTATGTACGTGATTGAGTCCTGAATAGGAGCATTTCATTTTCCACAGTCTGCAGCAGCACAGTTCCCCAGATGTCTGAATCCAGAGAAGGACTGCAGGGCAGGAAGAACACAGTGCCATAAATTATTCAGATTAGTGACACTTCAAGTTGAAATTTGCCACTATCAACTTGGTTTCACCAGCTTTTCAAGTGACTACAGGAGTTTTCCAACCATCTATGGCAACTAGACTGGCCATGTGAAGTTATCTGTGGACTTTGGTAAGAAAATGTTCATAGTTACATAACAGCATGAATGCCGTACATCAGTCTAGTAAAGGTAGTTAACACAGTATTACTATTAATGTGTCAATTTTAGATAGACTACAAAAGTTGTATAAACAGCATATTAGCAAATGTAAAACCTTATTAGGGCAAGTTGACAGTCAGAAAATATGTAAATGGATTACGTTTGACCTGTATCTTAAACAGAAACATGATTGGTATGACAGTAAATGTTTATTGTGCAAGTCATATGAAACTGCTTTCTGTGTGCAATGTGATAAAAGTACAATTCAGACCATTGTTAATGGTAAACAACCAGATAAGTGTCATATACTTGCATTACGTCCTGTCACCACATGTGAAATAGTAATATCAGCATTACAACAGCAGTCATATCAGTTATTGACAGAATCTCCTGTATATCTTGTTAGACAAAAGTGTAATATAGTCATTGCACAGTACAAAACAGATAAGAACAGAGACGAGGTTCATGGTGAACCGAAAGAAAAATTGAATACACTTCTAAGAGGCAGACAGAGTTCAGAAAGTTTAGACAATATATGCAAACACTTTTTCAGAAGTGCATAAGAGCTTTAGAGTCAGCAGAACAGAATACTGAGACATATCAGACAGCCCATGCAGAATCACAAGACAAAAAGAATCTAGTTAGTAAAAAGTTAAAGCAACAGCAGCTAACTACACTAATAAAAAATAATTTATGACATTCTACTCTATGTTTAGAAAATGGTTAGTGTACACAGCAGCATTTAATGTAACGTTTATTCAGTTAAAGCAAGACACTCATCACTTAAACAGTAATGTAAAACATATGACACTGTTCTCATAGCATACACATAGGGACAGCCTCTCATAGATAAGCTGTTAAATAATTTTGAACTAATTTCAAATAACAGAACAGCATTAGGGCATAGAAATCAAATGAGGGTAGTTAAAAGCAGTAAAGACATGAGGTCACAAGACTGACATGCATGTATTTTATTTTCACCTAAAGTGCATCTGTTTAAAATGTACAAAAGCAAAAGACAGACAATAGCAAATGTAAATAATGTAAATATATCTGTTTTAAGCATGTGTTAGTTAAGACAATATCTACTTTGTTCTTACAATATTTTGTAATTGTATAATAAGCATCAAAAATAGCACAGACTCCAGCAAAAATATTCAAAAGTAATGTTAGCAATATAAGGTTGTACTGAGTACATACTACTATGCATAGTTATGCAAATTACAAATACTTATTATAGTTGTAAATGTTTTACAACTGCATTCTAATATCGAGTTCCAAGTGTATTAATACATGACTGAAGGTAAACAGAGTGCTGAAGGGGTAAAGAGATGTACTATGGTTTAAGAGTCTGGAATGTCAGAAAGGAAAAAAGTAAGATATTTTGTTTTATGTAAGCTTGAATCTTCCCAGGCTGAGATGGATAGTTACAAGATATGTTGGCAAGATAAAATGTTACTGGTACTGAAATTTATAAGTTCAAAAAACAAAACTGGTTGCCAGGCCAAGCTGGTTTACGTTTTTCTAAAACTTTATTGTTACTAAAACATAATTGTTAAGTATTCATGTGCAGCACTAAGCAAAAAGCACAATAATTTGCAGAAATCCTGTTTGGTAATTGTAATAAAACATCACAATTGTGCATACATGTTATTAATAATCTGTTTGCAGGTAAATGTTAAAATAAAGTTCAGTTATGCAATTCAAATAAATTATGCAGGTCCCTAACAGCCAGAGGCAGGCACACATTCAATTATCACAGCATAAAGCAAATAAACAATACTACAATAAAAGGCTGCATACTACAGGGGAAGCTCACTATTTTACACTGACTGTGTAAACAGTACTGCAGAAAGGACTAAAATAAAGGTACAACAAAAAACATATTGGTCTGTGTTAATTATTAAAAGACAACCATGCCTTTTTTATTGTCATTAAGTAATTAGGGTACCATCAACATGTATGGTAGTGAAACAAAAATACCAGAAATACATTTTAATGTTTCAGTAATGTTTAATTAGCAGACTTCAGTTTAATACTAAGTTTGTAAACTAATTGAGTGTACATTACAGCCCATGTATGTACAAATACAAAAACATTCTGCACATGCAAGTATAAATGGTTTAGTATGTAAAGAGCATTCTTCAGTGTATAAATCATGTTTCTATCTGTGTAAATGGACAATTGTACATTCAACATTTAAACTGTTCACAGAAATTGCTCTTCAGTTCATTTGTATGTATAGTAACAAGTCAAAGCTTAACATATGTGTATATTTCAAAAAATAAGGCTGCAGTGACTTTGCAGTAATATCCATAAACACTGTCAATAAATCACTGTATAAAGCATCACTGTACAGAGTCATATTCAGCAACTGCAAATGCATATCAGTATAAAAAAACAGAGAGTTATTAGATATATATTTAGAGATTTATAAATGCATGTACTTCTGTTTGCTAGTTAGATAATATATATATAGGAAACTATAGTCAGTTAGATGCATACATTTCTGTTTGCTAGCATACATATATTAAAAGGTTAAACTATTCTCAGCTATGGCATTCATCTGTAAATGTAACATGAATATTCAGGTTCTAATACAGCTTGAGAAAAATGCTGATAAGGATAAGCTGAATGTTCAGTGTCTGAAACAAGCTTCAAGGGAAACAGATAAGGACCCAGGTGCAAGAATCAACAGACTTCCTAGACTGCCACATAATTCACCTTGAACACAAAGGAGCTTATTAACAGACTGCATTACATCATTGAAAGATTGTTTTCATACAGAAACATTCTCAAACAGAAAAGACTCCCTAAATGTTTAATAAACAGACAGTATGACATCAGAAAATACCAAAGTAATGACTTTGAGAGTTCCCAAAAGACTGCTTTCATAAGAATGTGTATATGTGAGATCTAATCTGATTTCTTGTTAGATTTGCTTAATGGAGAACATCTTTCATGTTGTATGAGAAGCAACTTGAAGAAATTAAAGCTGTGAACTGTACAGAGTTGTACACGTCATCTGTTATATAGACAAGTTATTTTAGTACTCTGCACAAGAAAGATAATAATATATTGCTGAAAAGTTTAATAGTCTGTAAAGTTTATGTGCATTAACCAGACTTTGTTTTTTACAGGGCATTAAATTAGCAGCTAATCAGACTTTGGTTCCATCACGCAAAAGCTGATTTGCATTTATTTTTACTAGGCACTAACAAAGGCAGCTTCAGACTAATAAGACAAGACAATCAGTGTCATTCATTTATTTTAAATAACTTTTCAAGAAGTACCCTAAATGTGGGTAAGTAAAGGAAAGAGTACCAACAATGGTATGAAAGAAAATCCGAAACAAGTAGGAAGACCTAGGACAGGAAATGAAACAAAAGGGGGAAAATGTGAACAGAATGGATAGAAACTACAGATAAATATGAAGATGGAGTAAAGGAAGAAGGGAATCAACTAAATACAGAAAGCTTTCACTAAAAAGGACATAATGATATCTCTAATCCTCCAATTGCTCGAGAGCAGAAATCCACTACTGACCAATATGGTGGCAAATGAGATCTAATGTAAAGCAGAAGAGTGGGGTGTTAGGGGAAAGGGAGGAGCTTGAGAGCTGGATCCGTGAGTCTGGTGAAGGTGGTCGAGTCAGATTCAATGTCAGATCTAGGACCCATCAGTTGAGGAATGAATGAAAATGAAAACATCAGATCTAGGGCATATTAACCATCACCCAAAGATAAAAAATTGTAACACCATGATGCTAAGGCTGGATGATATAGTAAACATATATACAACATCTTCCTCTATGTTAACTCAAATAGTTTTTCAACAAGTCATATTTCATTGACTTTTACTAATTAAATGAAATGTTCATTGAAAAAGCCAAAAAAACTCTAAAAGCATTTTTGCAGGGGAAAAGCTGTCATGCACACCCAAAATTTGGGACTTACTCTCTACACCCTTTACTTAAATATAATAATTCCATGGTCAAACAGCATTGGAAAAAAAAGCAAGAACTGTCAGGAATACAGTACAGCAGTCTCACACAGTGTGAATATTGAAAATAGCTAAACTATATTAGTTTTTCTACTAGGTCAATTAAGTAAATGCAGTTAAATGTCACTGAATCAGAATCTATGCAAGGGTTGGGCAACCTATATAAACCCCCAGATGAGCTTTGCAGTCTTACTTCTGAGAGTACAGGCACCTGAGCATAGCCTCCATTCTCATGATGAGGTTCATACTGTGTATGGATGTTCTGAAATACAAAGAATGTGATATGATGCTTGTGTATGGATGTTATGTGACACATGGTGTATGACACTGAGACTCCTGATCCAACACATTACTAAATACATTTCTGTATTTTTTAACTTCCAAACATGCCACCTCAGACAACTTGAAAAGATGCAATGATTCCTTAATTGAAAAGTCATAGGATTGAAAAAAATCAGAAACAGTCAGTATGCCTTGCTCGTTTTAAGTACCTTAAAGTTAATCACTATCTGGTCTATAAGGGAACGTGTGATCTGGTATTATTTAAAAGTCTGTGCTTTTTAAGGATTGTTGGGGTGGCTGACACCAAATCAGGAAATTTAACTTGTTTGTGTCTTTCGGCTAGGGGTCGCCACAGCGGAACTCCGGTCCGCTAATGATTAGCAGTAGATTTTTACGTGCTGGCTTGCCAGGCCTAACGCACAACCTTCAACAAAGGAACGCCCATTCATGCATGTCGACACACAGAAGACGCTCTAACTGAGAATCGAACGGGCAACATCTAACTGTGAGGCGACAATGCTACCACAACACCACCACCGCAGTGTAAATCAGGAAATTTAATCCTAAAGATTAAAGTTGCATTCCAGTGTCTTTCTGTTCCCCTGTTCTTTGTGTCTGCTCCCTTCCCTCACTAAGACATTAATCTAAGATTTCTGAAATTCTAACCTGCCTGTGGTCATTGACCTGTAGCTCAGATGAGTCACATTCATGTGCCTTTCTGATCCCCTGTTCTTTGTGTATGCCCCACCTCCCACTGAGACATTAAGCTAAAGTTTTGGAAAGAACACTAATATTGACTTTCTTGATTAGATCCCTCCCTAGCTAACCTGCTATATCCATCATATAGCTAGCCGCACCCAGGGTCTTTTATCTAAGACTTGTAGAGGTGTGGAAAGCCTTGAACTGGGAGTAACAAGATTTTCAATAACATGGAAAGAGAAAAAAACTTTTTTATTTCAATTCTGCTTAAATATTTAAGTTGCACTTATAGTGACCTGTTGGTGATACTTCTTTACACTTTTCTGCTTTTTTACATGTTTTAGCCAAAAAATAGTTTTCTGTTTACATGTTGTAGTGTTCTGGGACATAAGTCTTGTAGCTTAATTTGCAGTTGTAGGAAGATTGTGTTTCTATATTATACTGTACTTCTACCTCCACAAATGGAATTATTTGTAAAAGCTAGCTGTTTGCATTTTAAACCCCTCTGGGCCTAAGACTAGTAGTTTCATTCACAGCTATGGTAGAACAGTGAACTACTGCCAGATTTGAGCCTTATTTAGTCATTTATTTTAGCAGTGTTTCCATAAACAGTGCTACTGGCAAATTTCTGTATAGTCTGGTGCCTTAAACTGTAGTAGAATTTCAGTAGTGAGATTATTTTTTTCTACTCCAGGATTTATGCTTCACTGCTTTTGTAGATGTTGCTATTCCAATTTTGCTCCTATAGTTTTATATTCTGCTTATCATTTACCTGCTTACAGTAGCATTCCAGTACCTTTCTCTTACCCTGTTTGCGTCTTGTCTCATTCCCTGCTGAGACTTTAAGCAAAAGTTTCTGAAAGAGCTCCAGTATTAGCTTCATTTGATTAGATCCCTCTTCCAACTCTCCCACCCTTTTCCTGTTGTGGTTTTATAAGACTGTGTCTCTGGTCTCCACCCATTATAGTAATCTGATTTCCAAAGTCCCTCCCTCCCCTGTTTCATTGTATTGCCTGTTATGTAAGCTATTTAAGTACTCTTCCCACCCATTGTTTTCCATAGATCCATGATACTGAGTGCCCACCCAATAAGCCAGTATTGCTCCTCAGTAAACCTACTGCATATTGTCTCCTGCTCATTTTCCAGGAGGTCAGCAAAGCTTGACATCCAAGCCTGTGTTCCAGAAGTGTGTATTTATCTAGTCCCATTTAGGCAAAGTTAAGTGCTTTTTGACTGTGAAATTGCTCCTACTTAAATTATTTTGACTGATCACTACTGTCTCCTGCTTTTATTTATGCATTTCACTGTTTTAAAAAAACGCTCTTCCTCTCACTGTTACTGCTGTAAGACTGTCTTGAAATTACCTTCACCAAGGATTTCCAGCTAGTTGTTAAATTGGTTTGTGGTAGCACTGCACCTGTGGGTCTCTTCTATTGTATTTTTACATTGTCAGGATTGGGTTTATTCATCTTGTGGCAGGAGTTTGCCTGGTTTATCTGAGTTGGGAGACACACACAAAAGAGCTCTTAATGTAGTCACTTTATTGGCCAGTGAACTCATTAGTTAGTTTTCTTTTTATTTTCTATGCTGCTATAATTTGGGGACTTTGCTCGGAGCTGCTCACTGTACAGTGGCAGATACCAGTGCCAACTAGAGTAACAAACACCTAGAAAGCAAAATTTCCCAGTAGGATGGCCCATAAAACTGTACTCAATAAAGCAGTAAATGCAGAGCAAATCCCTTGCTTGCCAACAGGCTTAGAACATCTAGTTGGGCATTGAGTGGTGATACCTATAGATTTAATAGAATTCAGCATTGTGCAAACATTAAAGTTAATAGAATTTAGTACTGTTTAGTATAATCTGCCCCAATAAAGCACCCTTCTAACCCCAATACACCACCCCCTTGTAGCTCATCAAATAAAGGACTGGACAGCATGGACATGCAATTTCCTATCTTCTCTGTAACCGGCGTGGTGGATATGGGCATCTTGAGACAATGTAGCAATTGTCTCATGTTTACTGACAACCACTTAATCCTTAAAGAAACAGACACAGTATGCAAGAACTGAACTTATACAATGACACTAGAGGCTAAACTCTTGCATATAAGTGCACATCAGGTTGTCAAAACCATGCACACAACACCAACCTCACATAGCACACAATATAACCATAGACTGATGTATGTTGAAGCTCTTAAAAGCAATCTTCCTAAATGGCAAAGATCACTTAGACCTGTCCATCGGCAAAGCTATGCCTCAGCAAGCCCAAAGACACTCAGAAAAAAATGACACCTAACACCAGACATACTCTCAATGGAGCCCCAAACACTAAGCCCCTAAGGCAAGTAAACACATTTCCCGGGACTCTCAACATAAGTGGACTTCATTTTAAGACATACTGATGCCCCTCTTACCAGGCTGCACAAGGAGAAGATAAATGTTAGTTGCTTGTTTGAAACAGGGTCCCCAAAAACATGCATATACTTAAGACATTGCACAACAGGTACCAGTATGATTCCATCATAGTTCATGTAGGTGTAAATAACATGAGACATACCTCCCTGGACTATATGAAGAGAAACATTATGGAGCTCTCAGACTATGTGTCTCAAGCTGGTATGAGTCTAGTATTGAGCAACATATTATCATCAAAGAGGAAGATGCCCCAATATGAGCAAGAGATGATTGAGTTTAATAATTAGCTGACTTTCTGGTGTCATTCTATGGGGATCCAATATGTGTCAGCTTGGGAGGACATGGTTAACAGACCACATTACTTTCCCAAGGATGGTCTGCACCTTTACCCCTCGAGGCTTTTGAATACTTAGTGCTTTTTTTAGCCAGTAATAAACTGGCAAACCTACTGATATAGCAAAATCAATTCAACTGTACCTAAAAGTGGTACTGCTCAATTCCAGGAGCCTAAATAAAAAACTACACTCCCTCCAAGCTCTCCTCACACTCGAGAATATAGACCTCTGTACAATTACCGAGACATGGTTAAAAGTGTTACATAGTACCCCAGCTTTTCACACTTTTAGACCAGTAGCTGCACAGACAAGGGCTAAAGATGGAGGTGTCTCAACATACATCAGTAACAAGCATACCACTAGATTGGTTCCTCCATGTGAACATCACTATAGACAAAACCCTGTTCCATATCCTAGCCAGCTACAGGTAATCCTCCATGTCCCAAGAAGCTCATAATGCATACTTTGATCTACTGGAGGCACTTACCATCCAAACTAACACACTACTCATGGGAGACTTTATAGCTCTATAGACTGGAAATCCTAGATAAACTCAAATCTACAGGCACAGAGATTCTTGGACTTCATAAATATAAACATCCTTGACCAAATAGTGAATATGCCCATTAAAGGCACCAGCATAATGGACCTCGTGCTTACACATATGGAAGAATGCTACACCCATCCACCTCCAATGTCTCATCCTTCTTGGTAAGGTCTGACCATAAAGTTGTCTCTATCAAAATCAACTCTAATTCCATTAAAACCAGTAACATTTGTGAACTATTCCATTGCAAATTATCTTTTAAGTGATGGATTGCCAAAATTCCATGCCTCTCCAGACCCAGGGAACAAAGCAGCCTGTACTGAATTACTCTCAGAAACTCTGTACAACCATGCCAATGGCTGCATAGTGGCGGCTGTACCTTCCAGAAGTAACCCCAGGATTAGCCCTAGAAACAAACCACCGTGATGGCATCCCAAATTGAATAGGATATATAATAAAAGGAAAAATATGACAAAAATCAGGAAGAGTAATATCCATAAAGATAAAAATTCTGTCATCAAACTAAATAGGTAACTAAGAGGGCTAGTTAGGTCAAGCAAAGACAACTTTTCAGATTAAGATAGCCTCTCAGGTG
Source organism: Protopterus annectens (assembly GCF_019279795.1). Lineage (NCBI taxonomy): Eukaryota > Metazoa > Chordata > Ceratodontiformes > Protopteridae > Protopterus > Protopterus annectens. The sequence continues at coordinate 321,704,134 of NC_056735.1, forward strand.
AATCATAACCATAAGATCTTCTTCAGCTATGTCAGAAACCTCAAGGACAGAACACAGCAATGTGCTGAACTGGTAATGAATGGTGCCACATTTACCAAGCCTGGCAATATACAGAACCTGTCAGCAGACAAATTCAGTTCCATCTTTACCCCCTCTCTCCATCTGACCATCCCCCAAGAAATACCCTCAAACATAACCCCCTCCAACTATAAGTAGGGAGCATGTACTGGCTGTTGTCACTAAAGCCAAGAACACAGATTCAGTGGACCCCAATAAAAATCCCTGGATACCTCCTGAACAGAATAAAATATGACATATCAGGACACCTGGAGTTACTATTTAGCTATAGTCTTAAAACAGTCCTTGTGCCATGGGAATGGAGGACTGCGACAGTCATCCCCCTTCATAACAGAGGACCTTCAACAGATCCTGGAAACTACAGACCCTTTAGTCTGAAAAGTCTTATTTGCAAAGAAATTTGGAAAGAATTATCATGGAAATTATCAACAAGGATATAGGAGACCTCCAGACACTGTATCCATCCCATTCTGGCTTTGTCAAAGGAATGTCATGCTTACTAAACCTGGATGACTTCTTTAAAATGGTCACTGAGGCAATGGATAAGGGGAAAGCAGTGAGTACTGCCTTCCTAGTCCTGGCTAACGCATTTGATACAATACCCCACTTGTGCATGGCATTGTCAACAAACTTATCGAACTAGGCATAAATCTCTTTATGACACACTGGATAGCTTGATGGGACATGGATAGTACCCAGTAGGTTAGAACTGGTGAAGCCACCTCCACAAAGAGGCCAGTCACCAATGTAGTCCCTCAGAGCTCTGTGCTGGGCTTGCTGTTGTTTAGCATCCACTTCTTGGAGGCCAAAGACAATGTCAAAGCAAACCAAGTTAGATGATTGCAAACTGGGAGCAGTCATTTAATCACCCCAAAGATGAGAACACCCTTTAGATAGTCTAACACAGACAAATGTTTGGTGTCAAAGCCATGGCTTAAAATTCAATGCCAAGAAATGCATTATAGTACCTTTTGAGAAGTAGGACACTCCAGGTAACTATGTCATCAATAAACAACCCATAAAAGTTGATTCACTAGTCAGGGATCTGGCAACTCATGTAAATAGTAAGCTAGCATTCGATCAACACATGTCCAAGGTAGTAAGCAAATCCTTCTATTTTGCTTAGCTTACAAGTAAGGGAATGGCATCTAGGTCCAGAGAGGTCATTGCACTACACTCGGCCCTCATCAAACCCATCACAGAGTGGGTCTATATCATTTAATTGAAACTCACTTTGTCAAACCCATATTCATCAAACATCTTTTCATCAATGTCTCAAATCAGTGAACGGACTTTTAATCAAACTGTTTTCCAGGGTAACCAACAGTAGGCCACCCTAGCGACTGTAGAAAAAAATCAAAAAACTTAAAACCTATCCAGGTGGGGAACTTTGTCCCCCACCCCCACACCACTCCTAACTAAATATACCAACTCTGAGATCACACTACAGTGGGAAAAAGGGCAAATTCCATATGGTGGCCAACCGTTGGTTTGCCCTGGTAAAAACTTCTATTAAAAGTCCATTTGCTGATCTGAGACTTTGATGAGAAGGTGTTTGACAAAGACAGGTTCAACAAAGTAAGTTTCGATTAAATGATATAAACCCTCACCAAGTATGCTGTCCCCTTCAGTATGCACCTGACCAGACACATGTAGCAAATGGAATGTCTACAAAGGTTCCTTACAAAAATAATACAGGGAGTAAACTCAATGTCCCATGCTGATCATCTTAAAGCCTTGTCTCTTTACTCAGTAATATACAGACTTCTGAGAGGTCATCTTTGCCTGGTGTACAGACCATCCTTGGCCCTACTTTGATGAACCTTTTGCACAGCCATAAAACAAACAGCATCTGAACTACAAGATCAAAAGACCTAAATCTTGCTTGTGACATAAATAGGATAAACAGATATGACTCTCAGAGAAGTTACAGAGTTTCTTCCTAGTGCTATTTAAATGTAAATTGGATTAATGGATGGATTAATGGATGGATAATCAGACATTCGCCACTGTTCTGATGCCTATGTCTTTGACGAACAGAGGCAGTCAGTAAATCACACCTTATATAAATCAAATTTGTGGGTCACATTTGGATTGCACACCTAGGCACCTAGACTTATAAGGGCCTTAGTGGTTGTTAGCATAGTATACACCTATGAACGTATGAAGATAAACATCAAAATATGAATAACAGAAAAATGTCACAAATAATTTACATAATCCCTTCTAAGATTATGGGATAAGATGCCTACAATTAGGATAAACCAGTCATTAATTTTCTGCAATAATAGCAATAAATATATATGTAGATAAATTCCTAAATGCCAACAGTGAAAATTGCCAATATTCGCCAGCATCAAAAAAAAAAAAAAAACATTGACTGCCACTATAACAAAACACATCCAGTAGACCATTCAAACAAAAAAAAATACTACCTATACTCCAACAATGACATCACAATGTTAAAAATTACAACTTTAAAATAAACTGCTTACATTCCACAGCTGAAACCTTACAAATGATTTGCAAAACTGTATTTACAAGGGAGGCTCCACCACACATGTCCAACATGGGCCCTTTATCCCCACACATCTACTTACTTTACTCCAAAACTGCTCAACTGCAATGAAAAGGAAAATACCACTTAAATGCTATACATAACTTAATAGTAGTCATATACAGCAAATGTTAGTGACTTCAGAAGATGAAAATATTAACCACCTAAAACATGTTGATAAACTGTGCAGTCTACAATGTAAATGACTGCCAAGCTTCTTGCAGGCCTATAGGTCATAAGCTTGATAGCAGAATATGCAATATCACTATAAAAATCTGAGTAAATGATCAGACAATCTAGGGCAGTTGTGTAAATTTATTGATAAATGTGAGCATCTATGTACAAATTAAGTGCACATAATGCACCTGCATTTGTTTGTTTTTTTCATTTTGTAAATCCACAAATCACACACTGTTGATCCTTGGGTTTTCCATGCACCCCATCCGCTCTCCCTGGATAGCCTATAGTTCCTTTCTAGCAATCATGGTTGTACTCTTTTCCCAGGCAGGCCCCCTGACTACTTGTGAAATTGGCCTTACACTGCAGGACTAAGAACCAAGTGCAGGACCAAAAACCAAGTGGGTGATGGAAGCCTTCATATTGTTTCAGCCAGTAACAGTATAGTGCATGTATCAGACTTCAGGCAAAGGACACTATGTCACTCGACTTTTGATAACTTTTAGGCTGTGAGACTCATTGTCTCCTGCAGACGTTGCACAGGTAGCAATCCTTTCCCCACCCTACCCTTAGGAGAACAGAAATGGCCATTGGCTGCTTCATCCTACCTTTCTGGGATGGCATCACCTGCAGCACAGATCCACTCCTGAGTGGAAAGCACTGACAGCATGGACAAACACCTTGACATTGTGCTATTAGGCCAGCAATACACTTATGTGCTTTATAGACAACATTTCAAGGTGCAGTCAAGGTTTAGAAAGTAGGACCATGAGGGTCACATCTGTATAGTTTGTAAACAATGTTGCACTCTTTGCTTCAAGTGACTGTGAACTTTGGCATGCACTGTAGTGGATCACAACTGAGTGTGAAATGGTTGGCATGGAAATCAGCACCTCGAAATCTGGGGTCATGATTTCCTTCATGAAAAGAGTAGACTAATCTGTGGAAGTGTGGGGGGAGGGTATGTGGGAGAAGCTACTTCAAATGGAGGAATTTAAGTACCTTGGAATTTCTTTCATGAACAAGTGTAAATGAGATTGACAGACTGATCAGTGATTTTGCACCATGGTAGCATCATTTTACATGATTTACCATGCTGTGGTGGCAAAACAAGGGCTAAGTCACAGGACAAAGGTTGCACTTTAGTGGTTATCACTCTCCCTTCCTCACCTATGGTCACAGGCTTTGAGAAGTCACTGAGATGATAAGATTCTACTTAGTGGAAATAAAGTTCTTTCACAGGGTTGCTGGTCTGTCTCTCTATGACAAAATGATAGTCTTAGCTGTCTGAGATCACAGAGTAAGTTAAAGTGGTTAGAGCAAGTACTGAGGATTCCACCTAGGTACCCCCCACTAGGCACATGCAAGGTAAAAAGAAAATGCTACATTTTATCCACCTCTCTTACCATTATGAACTTCACTGCTTTAGTCTTTAGAACACAAACTGACTTCCTGTAACTGGTAGGGCTATCTTCTTGTTGAATAGCTTAATCTTCAAATTGGTCAACAATGGTTATTTTCATCCTCTAGCAAAAATAAAACTACAATAAATATGTCCACACACACACTACAGCATTTTGAAGACCTTTTTCTATGCAAATGTTCGTTTATTCTCATTACTGCAGAAAGAACATTTTTCTAAAATCACCCTTCTTAGCCAAAGCATCATTTTCTATGAGATCAGAAAAGCCAATAATTACTCCCATTGCAGATACCTTCTAAAAGAACATATAATTGTAACACAAATGCATTTGCCTCAATGGCCATGGTTAGGCTCTTCCAAGAATTATCTAATGCTTGCAAATTCACTGTGAAATTAATGTGTAGCAACTGCAAAATTTAGATTGTCTGCTTTGAAAATAGTTCTTATATTTGTAAATAGTTTTAGACACCCGTTCAGTAAAAATATGAATATACTTTTACATAATTCCACATTTCTGACAATATTTTTATCACATCTGTGCAGCTATAATGTATATTTATATTATGTAAATAACAACTGTACATTCTGTCATTAGTACTTATTTTTTATGCCTCCTTGGCTTGGGTTGTGCTTGAAAGGTCTCCAGACTTCTTTACTTAACTGCTCAACAAATGTTAACTTACTAAATACATTCTTCTGAGGTAATTCGGCATTTATGTTTAATACTCCTACGTCTCTCCAGTCACCCTTTTTCTTGAATGCTCCTGGGCTGAGCTTGGAAATGGTCCATTGTACTTAGTTAGCACTCTATCCCAGTCTACAAGCATAAACACAATAAAATAAAACAAAAAGGCTTGCCTGACTAATAGGATTATCTTGGGAAGACCTAATACAAACTGAACAGATTATAACTTTCAGCTTGCCTGGGAATGCCTGGGAAATCTCACAGGATAGGGTGGGGGTTGCAGATGAAGAAAGGGAAATTGGATCTGCCTTGATCAGTTTGTTACGTCTTCATCAGGAGAAGCTGTTAGAAAATGAATGGATGGATGAATGAATGGATGGATGTAATTGTCTTGACTGCAACATCTGAAATGTTTGGGTTGCATAAATGCTTAAATCATTGGGAACATTTATACAAATGTCTGGAGCATTTTCTTAATGTGCAGAGAATTTGTAATACTTATCAAAATTTCAGGAGCAATAGACTCAGTTGAGCAAATGTTCAGAACTTGAAGTGCATTGGTAATAATGTTTGATGGGTTCAAATAATTTGCCTAAATGATTGGCGCGTGCAGAGTATTTGAAGACATGAATTTTAAAAGCCCATATCATATGCACCATTTGTCTGAATGCAATGAGACTTTTGAAGCATTTATCTAAATATTGATATACTTTTGGAATAGTTTTAAAATGTTTAGAATATCTGGAGCATTTGTCTAAAGGATCATTACATTTAGAACCTTGATATAATAGCTCCAGCACGTACCAAGCGAACAAAAATTAACCATGCCCCTTGGTTAACAAAACAAGCCAAACAAAGTATCTCCCTTTCAGACAAAGCATGGAAAGTATGGCAAAAAATAAAACCAAACATAATGAACTTAACTACAAACAACTCCGTAATAAAACCAAAAAGTTAGTGATATAAGATAAAAAAACTACCTTATATAACAATCCAAAAAAGTTCTGGAGGTCCGTCTCCACCCAACTAAATCCAGGCACCACACAAAATCCATCCCTCACACCTGATAAGACTCCACAACAAATTTCCCATGAATTCAATACCCATTTCATTTCCACCATCCAAAAGCTACTCAAAGACTCTCCACCAGACTCAAACTCAAACACCCTATATACCACTAATTCCTTACTTGACTATAATAAACCTCTTTCTGTAGACAAAGCAACAACTACTTCCTCAGCTTATTCTTTTACTATCTAGTCTGAACTCACCACCCAGATTTTTCAGCCTACTAAACAAACTCAAATCTTGCTCACTTTCTGCAGATAATCTTCTTCCACAGTATCTACAACTAGCAGCAAGCGCAATTGTATACCCCATTAGCATTCTTATAAACCGCTCTATCTCAGAATATTATGTCCCCCAATTGTGGAAAAAAATCTATTACTCTGTTACACAAAGGTGGAAACTGTCATGATTTCTCTAACTATCACACTGTCTCTATATTTTCTCCACTATCAAAAATCTTAGAAAAATGTGTTCACACACAACTACTTAAACACCTCCCTGATAAAAAATCAGTGTTTGCTGAATTTTGTTATTTGCTAGTAATTACAGGTGTGGGGGTAGCCACATTCTTTGATTTCCTGTCCTTGCCTATTTAAGTGGTATAGTGTGAAATATTTTCTGCTTAAAAACCTCAGCTTTGGCCGGCTAAGAACTTGTTGTATTCAACTGGACATATAAGAGAATTTAAGTACCTTTATCTGCACTTTTTTTCAAAAAATACAGTATTTAAATTGATTTTAACTGTGTGTTGCAAGAATATTAACTGAACTGGAAGTTAGTCAGTGTTTGCTGAATTTTGTTATTTGCTAGTAATTACAGGTGTGGGGGTAGCCACATTCTTTGATTTCCTGTCCTTGCCTATTTAAGTGGTACAGTGTGAAATATTTTCTGCTTAAAACCTCAGCTTTGGCCGGCTAAGAGCTTGCTGTATTCAACTGGATGTATAAGAGAATTTAAGTACCTTTATCTGCACTTTTTTTTTCAAAAAATACAGTATTTAAATTGATTTTAACTGTGTGTTGCAGGAATATTAAGTGAACTGGAAGTTAGTCAGTGTTTGCTGAATTTTGTTATTTGCTAGTAATTACAGGTGTGGGGGTAGCCACATTCTTTGATTTCCTGTCCTTGCCTATTTAAGTGGTACAGTGTGAAATATTTTCTGCTTAAAAACCTCAGCTTTGGCCGGCTAAGAACTTGCTGTATTCAACTGGACGTATAAGAGAATTTAAGTACCTTTATCTGCACTTTTTTTCAAAAAAAATACAGTATTTAAATTGATTTTAACTGTGTGTTGCAGGAATATTAAGTGAACTGGAAGTTAGTCAGTGTTTGCTGAATTTTGTTATTTGCTAGTAATTACAGGTGTGGGGTAGCCACATTCTTTGATTTTCTGTCCTTGCCTATTTAAGTGGTACAGTGTGAAATATTCTCTGCTAAAAACCTCAGCTTTGGCCGGCTAAGAACTTGCTGTATTCAACTGGACGTATAAGAGAATTTAAGTACCTTTATCTGCACATTTTTTTCAAAAAAAATACAGTATTTAAATTGATTTTAACTGTGTGTTGCAGGAATATTAACTGAACTGGAAGTTAGTCAGTGTTTGCTGAATTTTGTTATTTGCTAGTAATTACAGGTGTGGGGGTAGCCACATTCTTTGATTTCCTGTCCTTGCCTATTTAAATGGTACAGTGTGAAATATTTTCTGCTTAAAACCTCAGCTTTGGCTGGCTAAGAACTTGCTGTATTCAACTGGACGTATAAGAGAATTTAAGTACCTTTATCTGCACATTTTTTTCCAGAAAAATACAGTATTTAAATTGATTTTAACTGTGTGTTGCAGGAATATTAACTGAACTGGAAGTTAGTCAGTGTTTGCTGAATTTTGTTATTTGCTAGTAATTACAGGTGTGGGGGTAGCCACATTCTTTGATTTCCTGTCCTTGCCTATTTAAGTGGTATAGTGTGAAATATTTTCTGCTTAAAAACCTCAGCTTTGGCCGGCTAAGAACTAGCTGTATTCAACTGGACGTATAAGAGAATTTAAGTACTTTATCTGCACTGTTGTTTTTCAAAAAATACAGTATTTAAATTGATTTTAACTGTGTTGCAGGAATATTAACTGAACTGGAAGTTTTGACTCTGCTCTTTCAGTTAGTCCCACCCACCCTCCTAATCTTAGTGGCCTTGAAACTGCCCGCCCCTCTTGTAAATTTGTGTTTGGATACTCCTTCTGGGCCCATCTCATTTGCTCACTCAACTGAGTGCAGTGAGATCATATTCTGATTTCAGGCACTCCTACTGTGTACAAAGAGAGCATCTGGGAAACAGAAAAAAAAATAAGCTTGCTTCCTGCCTTTCCTGTTAAGTGGTATAGACTATTTGTAGGCTTCTGAGCACCCAAGCCCTTCTGTGTTGGAGGGAAGCCTTCTAGCTTAGTTTTTTTTTTATAACTAGCCAGTTTTCTAGTTTCAGCACTCAAATCTGTTTCTTTGATCTCAGCACTTGTTCAGAAAAAAATGTCATCTGCTTTTACTGTACTTGTGTTTCTACCTACTTTATTTTACTTTTGCATCATCTTAAAAGTACTCAGTTGTATTTATTACTGCTTGGTGTAACTCATTCTAAGCCTTTTGGTTTAAACACTTGGGCTTCGGACCAGTTGTTTTGCACTGAGAGGGTTTGTGGTCTGCACTGTAGTGGCAGAACAGGTAGCTTACATCCTTCTAGGTTGGGAACTACTGATTGAGGGCTCAGTGTCTGTTATTCTAAAAGTGTATTAATTCTGGTTTAAGCACTTGGGCTTTCAGGCCAGTTATTTTACATTAAGAGGGTTCGTGGTCTGCACTCTTGTGGGAGGAGAGGCTGGACTCTGCCCTTCTGAGCTGGGAATTTCTGGTTAAAGGCTTATAGTGCATGCATATCTGAACTGCTTCTTACTGAAGTTGGTGCGCCTTGTTTGCTGTGGCATAGACTGGATTCAGACTTGCTGGATCTAGCTTTGTTTGTGTAACTTGAGCACTAATCCAGGCATTCTCCAGGCATTCTCTAAAGTATTCAATTGTATTTATTACTGCTTGGTAGTAACTTGATTAAAGTGTAGCTATCATTCTAAGTCTTTTGGATTAAGCACTTGGGCTTCAGACCAGTTGTTTTACATTAGGAAGGTTTGTGGCATGCACTGTGGTGGCAGGACAGGTAGCTTTCATCCTTCTAAGTTGGGAACTGCTGATTGAGAGCCCAGTGTCTGTTATTCTTAAAGTGTATTAGTTCTGGTTTAAGCACTTGGGCTTCAGGCCAGTTATTTTACATTAAGAAGGTTCGTGGTCTGCACTCTTGTGGGAGAAGAGGCTGGACTCTGCCCTTCTGAGCTGGGAATTTCTGGTTAAAGGTTTATAGTGCCTGAATATTTGAACTGTATCTTACTGAAATTGGTACACCTTGTTTGCTGTAGCATAGACAAGATCCAGGCCTGCTGAATCTAGCTTTGTTTATATGCTTGTTGTTTGTTTGCTTGTTATTTCCCTGGAACGCTAATTCCACCTAATACGCAGCTTCTCAGCGCTTCTGTAGATCACTAGTGATATCTGCATTGCTTACGGTACTTATTTCCTTATTTCACTTAAAAGAAAGTTACTGTTTGTCATTTTTGCATTTAAGTTACCTGTAACACATTGCACTTAAGTTACCTGGCACTTGCTCGCTAAAGCAATTATATTAGTCAGCACTAAAAATTAAAAGCACTACACCCTCACTCCCCACTGGCCCTTGTTTTCAATTATTAAGGAATTCCCAATATTATTCTAGCATGTCCAAAGGTCAGTTGTCAATCTCCTCTCCGGTCCAGCTGGTGAATCTGGGAATCTTGAGGCAATGTTACAACTGCCTCATGTACACAGACAACCCTCTCCTCCTCCCAACAAATTCCAACACATGTGAGCGATGCAACCATACAGCCAAACTGGAGGCTAAGCTCTCTCAACTCAGTACTGGCTTAACCAGTCAGGAGGAGAAGGAAACCACACTCACTACAATTCCAGTCTCACATAGACCTACCACGACAGCAAACCAAACACATAATCACACAAAAACATACTTGGAGGCCCTAAATAAAGATCTGCCTAAGCAGCAGAGACCTCCAAAGCAGACACCCAAGCAATCGCTACCCCAAAACAAAACACGTGCAACACATATCTCACAAAGCCAGTGTGCCGAACAGTCACAGCCCTTAAGACTAAACAACACACCTGATACACTTGTAATAGGTGACTCTATCGTCAGGCACACTGACGTCCCGCTCATCAGGCTGAACAAGGAGAGGGTCACGGTGAGCAGCCTGTTGGGCGCTAGGATCCGCCACATAACACAAGCACTCAGGTCACTCCAAGGCAAGTACAAATATGACTCAGTCATTGTCCATGCTGGTGTGAATGACCTGAGACGTACCTCCCTGGACTACATGAAAAGAGACATAAAGGAGCTCTCTGAGCATGTATCCCAGGCCGGTATGACCCTGACCTTGAGTAGCACCTTACCCTCACCAAGAATGATGACACAATATGTAGACAAGATGATCAATTTCAACAATTGGCTTAAGTACTGGTGTCATTCAAAGGGGATCCAATGCCTGTCAGCTTGGGATGATATGCTCGACAAGCCACGATGCTTTGCTAGGGACGGCTTGCACCTGTCACCCCTGGGCTTTTGGATATTGGCAAAGGCTCTTGCTACCCCCATAGTGCCTTTTTTAGGCAAGGCTCAAAGGACAAACCCACCTCCATAGGTATCACAAGGGATAAGAAACAAAGAGTAATGCTACTCAACGCCAGAAGTCTAAACCTCAAGATGCATGCACTCGAAACTCTCCTTAGCATGGAGAACATCGATATCTGTGCAGTAACAGAAACCTGGTTCAGGGCTCCCGAGAGCACCCCAGCACTACCAGGTTATACCTCATACCATGCTTTTCGGCCCCAAAACTTGGACCGAACCACAAATGTAGGGGGAGTATCGATATTCATCAAAGATACCCACACCTCCAGGTTGGTGGCAAAGCACGAAGCATCAGAGACTATCCATGTGCAACTAACAGTGGGTAAAACTGCCTTCCAGTTTATAGCCTGCTACAGACCACCCTCCCAAACCCAGGAACCCCATTCGGCCTTTCTGAGAACACTGGAAAATATGAAGGTCTCTCCAAACACCATTATATTGGGTGACTTCAACTACCCAAACATAGACTGGGAGCATTACTCTAGCTCCAACACCCTAGCCCAAAGGTTCCTAGAATTTATAAACTCAAATGCTATGGAACAACTTGTTACCACTCCCACAAGAGGGAAAACATACTGGACCTGATCATCACCAACATGGGGACTCTATGTTCCAGACCAGAAGTGTATCCTCACTGGTAAGATCAGACCATAAACTGATCTCACTGGATATTCACATCCTGACCCCACCCCTGCCCAGAAAACCACAGTGAAAAACTTCTCTAAAGCAAATTTCACACTCCTCAAAACCGAGGTGGAATCCTTCAAAGCCCCCAGGCCTGTGGAAAATACGGCCCAGACTGCAGAATCCTTTATAAACGCATTCTATGAACACCTTCAGGAATGCATGGATCATGTGATCCCAAATAAAACCAAGACCCAATCCTCCAAAGGCAGACGTCCTGTCTGGTGGACCCCAGCCATAAACAAACTATACAATAGAAGGAGGAAGCTACTAAATGATAGAGCAAAATCCCAAAAGGGAAGGCATCACTGATCAGTATTAGCAAAAAACTACGGGCACTCATAGAATTGTCTAAGGCCAGCTTCAAGAGAAAAATTGCATAGGACACTAAGGATAATCACAAGGCTTTCTTTAGTTATGTTAGGAACCTGGGTGGTAATTCCCAGATATGCTCAGAATTAGTCCAAAATGAAAAAAATACACTGAACTCACAGACATTGCCAACATCCTAGCTGGCGGGTTCAGCGCAACCTCCCCCCCCCCCACCCAAAGGGCAAATATCTATCCCAGCAGAGTGCTGCCCCTAACATCTCAGATGCTCAGGTAAGAGCCGCCTCTCCAAAGCAAAAAACACAACATCAATGGGACCAGACGGTGTCCCGGGCTGCGTCCTACATGAACTCCAAGAAGAGCTAAACCCAAACATAAAACTACTGTTCAATCTCAGCCTTATTACAGGATATGTGCCCAAAGAGTGGTGTACAGCAACAGTGGTCCCTCTCCATAAAGGTGGTGCCTCAATGGATCCCGGAAACTATCGCCCCATAAGCCTGACTAGCTTGGTCTGCAAAGCTATGGAAAGGATCATCATGGACCTCATAAATAAAGATATTGGGGACCTACAGACACTGGATCCTACCCAGTTTGGCTTTGTTAAGGGCAGATCCTGCCTCTTAAACCTGGCTGATTTCTTTGAAACAGTCACCAAGGCCATTGACGAGCGGAAGGTGGTCCACACAGCCTACCTGGACCTCACAAAAGCCTTCGATACAATACCCCACTCGGGCATTATAGATAAGCTCACCAGCTTAAATATAAACCCCTATGCCACTAGATGGATTGCAAACTGGCTCAAGGACAGAACCCACATGGTTAGAATTGCTGGAGCCATGTCAGACTCCAAACCAGTTACAAGTGGTGTCCCACAAGGCTCAGTCCTGGGACCTCTCTTGTTCGGTATATATTTCTCGGAGGTACAGGCCAACACGGAAGGACTGTGGCTGACCAAGTTCGCAGATGACTGCAAACTGGGTGCCATAATCGACTCTCCAGCCGACACAAGCATCCTCCAAAAGGGCCTCATAGAAACAGACAACTGGTGCCAGAGCCATGGCCTCAAGCTAAATGCCAAAAGTGTATAGTCATCCCTTTGGCAAAACAAAGTGCCCACAAATTACCACATAGGTGGTAATCCATTAAGTACAGAAGAAGTAATTAGGGACCTGGGGACCCAAGTTGATAGCAATCTCTCATTTGACAATCACGTGGCCAAAGTGGTTAGAAAAACATTTTATATAGCCCACCTAATCATGAAGGGATTAACATCTAGATCAGGGGAGGTCATCGTGCCTCTTTACTCATCCCTCATCAGGCCCATAATTGAGTACAATGCCCCTTTTGGGATGTACCTTACCAGACACCTGCAGCAACTGGAAAGACCCCAAAAGTACCTCACCAAGAGGATCAAAGGGCTCAAACAGATGCCATATGCTGCCCGGTTAAAGAAACTCCAGCTCTACTCAGTGGCATACCGCCTGTTCAGAGGCAATCTGTGCCTGACGTATAAAGCCATGTCCAACCCGGAATTAATGGACATGCTGCACCTCAGAAAATCCAAATCCCATTGAGCTACGCTCGAGACTTGAACCTCAGCACTGAAATAAATAGGACATGCTGGAGGGACAGATTCATAACCCAGAGGCTCCCTTCACTCTGGAATAAAATCCCAGTCCAGGTTAAGCAGAGTCCCTCATTGACTCTCTTCAAGAGGAATCTTGATGAGTGGATGGGAGATCGTAGGTTTACCTCAGGTATCACTTATGTGTCACTGTTAGACAGAGGCACAGTATACTAACCTCGAAAAAGGGCATAGCAAAATAAATTTAAAATGGGTGGCGAAAGCCAAACACATTCTGGCTAGGCTTATAAATGCCCTAGGGCAGATAGCCTAGTATGAATCTATGAACCTATGAACCTATAATGCTCTTCTGGCCCCTGCCCAACATGGGATCCATCCAGGACAGAGTACTATCATAGCCCTGCTCTCATCTACTAATACTGTTAACAAGGCCTTAGATGCTGGTCACCCTACTTCAGTAACCCTACTGGATCTCTCCAAAGCCTTTGATACTGTATCACATACTAAGCTTTTAATCCAACTTTCAAAATTAGGATGCTCCCCTAAAGATCTTAACTGGTTTACATCCTACCTAAATAACAGGGAACAATCAGTAAGATGGCATAATGTACAATTTGATTACCAAGCAAACAACAAAGGATTCCCACAAGGATCCATTTTAGGGCCACTACTCTTTAATATCTTCATAAATGACCTCCACAACCCCCCCCCCCCCAAATACAAAATCTCATCCAGTATGCCAATGATTCCAAGTTAATATCCACCTCCAACAATTACTCTGACCTCCTTACAGTTACCCAAAAGGCTTTTACCTCAATCAAATCCTGGCTAAATAATGGTCAACTCCTGTTAAACCCTAAAAAGACTAAACTTTTACTTTTCTCCACAAAATCACCAGATATAGACTTCAAAATCTGTTCTAAGGGTGGTACAGAAATAGAAACAGTAAAAACAGCTGAATTGCTAAGCATAACAACAGATGACAAACTCACTTAATAGCCTCATATACTCAATGCAATAAAGAAGACACACTTTAAATTAGGCAAACTTTACCACCACAAACTTTATCTGGACAACCACACCAAAACAAAACTTGCCTGTACCTTACTTATGCCCGCCCTTCTGTACAGTGCCATCTTTACAAACCTTAACTCAGTCCTTTACAAAAAAACTACAATCCTGCTATTATAAAATAGCCAAATTTGCCTCCAGAAAACCTTACTGCTCACATCATTGTCAAGCTATTACAGAAATGAATCGGCTAGAGTTTCCCCATCATCTCCACTATACACAAAATTAATCCTAGCCCATAAATTAATTTTTAGACCCAGTGGCTGCCCAAGACTCAGCTCCATCCTACAAACATATACTCCTACATAAACACTAAGATCTTCAAGCAAACAGCTACTAACCATAACAAAACAAAATAAAAGGGCTGGACAAAGTCTGTACTCCCATAGCACTGCCAAGCTATGGAACACCTAACCCTCCCAAATAACCCAAATTGACTGCATAAAAATGTTTAAGTCAGCACTAAAATCCTACTGCCTAAACAATCCCTCCTACCCCTGCCAAACAATCAGACCATCTTAAAACAGTCCTTCAATGAATTTTTGTATCATGCAGTAAATAAACCAGTTCTGTAACTCAGGTTCTTCTTTCCTAGCAATGCAATTGTTTTGTTAACACACTCTACATACAGATGGTACTGTTTCATATCTATACTGTTCTACATATATAACTTATTAACCTGTATTTATTGACTCCTATAGCCTAATAATGTTAACTCTGATCTGAATTGTATTATATATGTTCTCCTTTTATACATGTAAAATTTGATTAACGTATATTAAATTCATTTTATTTGTAACACTTGTGGAGCTTTTCTCCCTGAGCCTCCACTGACCCAGTGAACTTTCCTGGTCAACAAATGTCAATAAATAAATAACTAATTTTGAATTTCGCACTTCTGGTCTTTCGGTAATGTGGGGTTTCGGCTACATGGTCTCGAGCTTTTGAAATTCCAGATTTCAAAAGTTCGAGATTTAGTAGTGTTCCCATATATATATATATATATATATATATATATATATATATATATATATATATATATGAATCTTTAAAAACATGTCTAAATACAGACATACTTCTGCAGCATTGTTTTATAGCTGTTTATTTATTTACATTTGTTAAGAAATAATGTACAACTGGGAAGGCTTATTTTTCAATGGAATCCCAAAAGGAAAGCACTAGATGTAAGAGAGGTAAAACAATTTGCAAGCAAAAATTGTTTTCTAAAGATGCAACATGAATTGCACAATCTTTACAACATGATATGCAGACAATTGTTAGCATTCATAATATGCAGCATTCATCAATGACATTTTTTGAAGGATTTAACTGAACACATAAACCATTTTAGGATATTTATTTGTTTGCCAGATTGTGTAGCATTTGAAACATTTATTTATATTATCTGATATATTTTAATTTTTAAATATAGCACATTTGAACCATTTTAGGGTATTTATTTAAATGCTTCCCACATTCTTTAGCATATGAAACAAGTATTTACATCATCTGAGAATTTTTAAAAATACATCACATATGAAATCAAATGGGATCATTTATTAGAATGAGTGGTACATTTTAAAACATATGTCTCAATTCTTGGAAAATTTATCTAAATTTTTTGGAACACTGACCTAAACAAACAAGTATCAGCATGTTTTATTTTCAGTAGTCTGCATTGTTGTGTATATTGACGTTAGAATGGAATGTTATTAAAGGCAGACCATATTCAGTTCTATGGATTAAGAACATTTCTCGGTAAGGAACAACAGGCTGCATGAGTGTGAAGACAGGTGATTCTTGATTCCGTAGCATAACTTCAGCTGGGCAAGTGTGTTGCTGGCAACAATGTCTATATGTTGAGCAAAGAATAATGTAGGGGTTAAAATAGGGCCACGATAACTTTGCCCAGTAACATTTGTAATTTGCAATTCTGTTATTATTTATCTGTTATTTACCTGGGGGAGGGGCTATATGTAACTTTTTGGCAAGTAATAGTCACCATAATGTAGGACTTGACTGGATTAACTAACAGCCTGTTACTCTGGTTCCAGTTGCAAAGAGCAGTGAGAGTGACTTGCAGCTTTTGCTGGAGGTCATTGGCAGTTTTGTTGGATTCGAAGAGTAGCAGATCATCTGCATATATCATTGCATAAAGATATGCAAGGTCATTTGTTAAATCAGTTATGAAGAGTGAAAAGAGAAGGTGGCTAAGAACAGAGCCTTGTAGTATTCCAGTATTAAGGGTACCATGCGTAGAGAGGGAGCTTCTTGAATAGAGCTAGAAGGATCTGTTCTCCAGGTAGCTTTTAAACCATTGTATGGTATTACTGCCCAAGTTAAATTTACTAAGTTTACTAAGTAGTAGAGAGGGATCCACAGTTTAAATTGCCCTTTTTTTGTTGATAAACAGGCCACCTGTACACTGACCATCATTCAGTTGCTAAATATGGAATCAGTTGCAGTATACAAGGCAGTTGTGGTAAGGAAGATGTTTCGAAAGGCATGTTGTTCATCACAAAGAGGACTATATTAGTTTATGTGCTTTGAAAGCTGCTTGTAAACTAATTTTTGAAATATTTTTGTTAGAAGGTCCAAATTATTAATATGCCTACAATCCTTGCCATCATTATTATTAGGAACCTCTAATTTCTAGCAGTAGGTATAGAGGATTAAGGAGCTGTTAATGAGTTTTTATTCTGGGGTCAACTGCTCCAGGGTTTGATTCTCTCAGCCTTCATTGCCTAGCTGTGTGACTCTGAGCAAGTCACTTAACCAGACATGAGCTGAGTCTAAAAAAGGTCCCTAGAGATCACTGCTTTTCCCCAGTTAACAAATAAAATAAAATAAACATTTGGAAGTGGAATGATGCTGGCACATTTGACAAGAGCAGGAAATCATTCTGATTAGGATATGTCATAAACATGAGTGTTTTGCAGTGGATTTGGAAGCCATTTTAAAGATGGCTGAGTGAAGTCTGTTGAAACTGACACCAGACATGGAAGTCGGGTTGTTTAATGTCGTTTTGATTTCCTTCACTATTACTTGTTTAAAATAGAAAGTCGGTCAGTAGGTTGCAAGTGGGTATATACTGAGACAGTTTTTCTTTAATCCCTAACCACAATGCCTCCACATAAAATAAGCTACCTGGTTTCTAGACCACTAGTTTGCTGGTCATGCTGTAAAATTCTACAGTCATTTGGCATATGACTAATTTCTAGTTCCTAAAAAAATGTGAGCCAACCATTTTCTTTAAAAGCCCCACCTTGGCACTAAGGCAACTAGTCAAGCCCTGGGTTAGTAGCAGAACAGGTGGAGCATTGTATGTTTGAGGACAGTGAGTGCAATTACTGGGAAATATATACTAACTATAAATATTCTGTATCTTAGTGTATTCACTCTTCTCTGAGGTATTATGATCTCAGAGTTAGTATACATAAGTAGTGGGGTTGAGGGGGGGAGGTCCAACCCCCCACACGCACACATCTGGGGAGGAGTGGCATTGCCTCATGCAAAAAACATGTTTTAGGTGCAAGTTTTACACTTTGTTTTTTAGAGTTTAATAACTCACATAAAAGAGTATTGAAATTCTAAAAAGGTGCTATAAATGTGAATCCTATCCCTCCAAGCCATTGAACACCATAAAAATTATTAATACTCCACCTTGTGACTGCCAAACTGCCTTATTATCATAAAGTATGTTTCACATTCCAAAAATATCATTGCATATCATTCTAAATATATTTAGGATGGATTGCCATGAGATACCCAAAACCTACACTTCACTTTTTTAAGGAGGTAATAATGGCAAATATTTTAACAATAAAATGCATATAACTTTTGAATCATTCACATATTTAAATACTTTTTAGAATGTACCTCCTTAGATCACCCCTACACCACAAGAAACCATCTCTTCAATGGGATTCATCATAGGAAATTATGAAGAGAAAAGCTTTACATACACACCAGAGCCATAATGATTTCTTACTATGCATTTACATTGTATCACATACCCATATTTTTTAAGTCATTGAGTATTTCAGTTTTAAGACATGTTAGTCCATCAGTCTGAGAGATCCTTAAACTTTTGCTCTGCATTTACTGACTACAACAAAAATGTTTTAGTTCAGAACTGAATACCTCTCTGCATTTTCCTTATCATTCAAATAAAAATAATAAAATCTAAGACATGCTGTACTGTATTTGTACTTTATTTATGTGTTAATCACATCTCTCATGTATATATTTTTGTTGATTAATCTCCTATGTATATAAATTGCTTTACTGATCTTTGCTAGACTCTAAGTAGATATATATATATATATATATATATATATATATATATATATATATAAGCTGTATAGTAACTTTTTCTTTGATGTACTAGACATGTATTATTAAAAATGTACTTTGCTGGAGCTTTTCTCCTCGGGCCTCTGCTGAAAATGGACACTGTTGTCCAGTCGGACCATCCTAGTAAACAAATGCTAAATAAATAAATAAACAAATAAATAAATGCACTGACAATATTCACAAAAGGGAACATATACAAGTTTCTAGTGGCTTGTAGAGATAGAACAAAAAAAGCCAAAGCACTTAGCAGTGCTAATAATCCTGAAGTACTTCAAGTTACTTGTTCAGTGTTGCCACAGAAGGTCTTTTAAAGCAGGTTACTTTCTATTTACTACAACTCACCCACCACTAGACATACACATTGTACCACTACTCATACACACAGTACGCATCAAACACATAAATCTACATATGCAGAGGTTCTTTTGAAAAACTTACTGAAACACCAGAGACCTCCAAAACACAAGACTGCTACAACTAACACAATCTCTACAGCAGCCATGACATATAGCAACACCAGTGTCTCACCCACTAATCCCATAAGGCATAACACTCAAAAACAAATTTTCTTGTCATTGAAGACTCAGTAGTGAGACAAATGGATGCCCAACTCACTAACTGGACAAAGAGAAAGTCACTGTCAGCTGTCTGTCCAGTGCCAGGATTCATCAGATCACGCATGCACTCAGGTCTCTCAGCAACAAGTATTGTTATGACTCTGTAATAGTTCATGTTGGTGTGAATGACCTGAGATGTATCTCACTGGACTATATGAAGAGAGACATGGTTGAGCTCTCTGAGTATGTGTCTCAGTCAGGTATGTCCCTAGCCTTGAGCAGCATACTACCCTCACCTAGAATGATACCACAGTATAAACAAAAAATGACTGATTTCAATAATTGGCTTAGTTTTTGGTGTCATTCAAAGGGCATCCAGTTCCTGTCAGCCTGGGAGGTCATGGTCAACAAACCTCACTGTTTTGCCAGAGACGGTTTGCACATGGCACCTCTAGGCTTTCGGCTACTGTCAAAGGTTCTTGCCTCCCCCATAGTGCCTTTTTTAGGCAAGGTCTCGAAAACAACATTGCCAACTTGAAATTAAGCAACCAGAACAAAATAAGGGTCATGCTGCTAAATGCTAGGAGCTTAAACCAAAAACTGCACTCTCTGGAAAGCACTTATAACCCTAGAAGATGTAGATTTCTCTGAAGTCACAGAGACCTGGTTCAAGGCCTCAGACAGTACTACAGCCCTGCAAGGCTACAATGCCTTCCACACCTACCTAGAGTAGTCCAAATACAGGCTTTGCTGTATTCTGGACTTTTGGAAAGTTCTTGTGTTGCCCATTTCCTTTCTTGGATAAAGGGAGGCTTCTTTGTTCACCAGTGGCAGTGGGGAGCTTGGAGCAGCCTATCTATCCCTGGAGGAGTGTTCCCAGCACAAGAATCTGGTAGTCTATTGGCCGTTTTGGGCCAATTTCTAGCTCTTTCAAGTCCCCCTGTATAAAACCCGCTTTAGCGGGATTTTGCGCATAGCGCAGCATCGGGCAGCACCGCTTAATTGGGTTTAAACCATTCTCGGCTCCACAAAGTCTGCTCTTCACTTTTTCCCTTAGAACTGATCTAGTTCTCATAATAAACACCCTATTCCCATTCTAAAGCCTGGCACTTGCTCACTAAAGCAATTATATAAGTCAGCACTAAAAAATTAAAAACACTACACCCTCACAAACTTCCCTTGAGTACTTTGTTCCCCATCGGCCCTTTTTTCAATTATAAAGGAATTCCCAATACTATTCTAGCATGTCCAAAGGTCAGTTGTCAATCTCCTCTCCAGTCCAGCTGGTGAATCTGGGAATCTTGAGGCAATGTTACAACTGCCTCATGTACACAGACAACCCTCTCCTCCTCCCAACAAATTCCAACACATGTGAGAGATGCATCCATATATCCAAACTGGAAGCTAAGCTCTCTCAACTCAGTACTGGCGTAACCAGTCAGGAGGAGAAGGAAACCACACTCACTACAATTCCAGTCTCACATAGACCTACCACGACAGCAAACCAAACACATAAACACACAAAAACATACTCGGAGGCTCTAAATAAAAATCTGCCTAAGCAGCAGAGACCTCCAAAGCAGACACCCAAGCAACCGCTACCCCAAAACAAAACACGTGCAACACATAGCTCACAAAGCCAGTGTGCCAAACAGTCACAGCCCTTAAGGCTAAACAACACACCTGATACACTTGTAATAGGTGACTCTATCGTCAGGCACTGACGTCCCGCTCACCAGGCTGAACAAGGAGAAGGTCACGGTGAGCTGCCTGTCGGGCGCTAGGATCCACCACATAACACAAGCACTCAGGTCACTCCAAGGCAAGTACAAATATGACTCAGTCATTGTCCATGCTGGTGTGAATGACCTGAGACGTTCCTCCCTGGACTACATGAAAAGAGACATAGAGGAGCTCTCTGAGCATGTAGCCCAAGCCGGTATGACCCTGACCTTGAGTAGCATCTTACCCTCACCAAGAATGATGCCACAATATGAAGACAAGATGATCAATTTCAACAATTGGCTTAAGTATTGGTGTCATTCAAAGGGGATCCAATGCCTGTCTGCCTGGGATGACATGCTCGACAAGCCACGATGCTTGGCTAGGGACAGCTTGCACCTGTCACCCCTGGGTTTTCGGATATTTGCAAAGGCTCTTGCCACCCCCATAGTGCCTTTTTTAGGCAAGTCTCAAAAGACAAACCCACCTCCATAGGTATCACAAGGGATAAGAAACTAAGAGTAATGCTACTCAACAGCAGAAGTCTAAACCTCAAGATGCACACACTCGAAACTCTCCTTAGCATGGAGAACATCGATATCTGTGCAGTAACAGAAACCTGGTTCAAGGCTCCCGAGAGCACCCCAGGACTACCAGGTTATACCTCATACCATGTTTTTCGGCCCCAAAACTTGGACCGAACCACAAAAGGAGGGGGAGTATCAATATTTGTCAAAGATACCCACACCTCCAGGTTGGTGGCACAGCACGAAGCATCAGAGACTATCCATGTCAATCTAACAGTGGGTAAAACTGCCTTCCAGTTTATAGCCTGCTACAGACCACCCTCCCAAACCCAGGAACCCCACTCGGCCTTCCTGAGAACACTGGAAAATATGAAGGTCTCTCCAAACACCATTATATTAGGCGACTTCAACTACCCTAACATAGACTGGGAGCATTACTCTAGCTCCAACACCCTAGCCCGAAGGTTCCTAAAATTTATAAACTCAAATGCTATGGAACAACTTGTTGCCACTCCCACAAGAGGGGAAAACATACTGGAACTGATCATCACCAACATGGGGACTCTATGCTCCAGACCAGAAGTGTATCCCTCACTGGTAAGATCAGACCATAAACTAATCTCACTAGATATTCACATCCCGACCCCAGCCCCTGCCCAGAAAACCACAGTGAAAAACTTCTCTAAAGCAAATTTCACACTCCTCAAAACCAAGGTGGAATCCTTCAAAGCCCCTGGGCCTGTGGAAAATATGGCCCAGACAGCAGAATCCTTTAGAAACGCATTCTATGAACACCTTCAGGAATGCATGGATCATGCAATCCCAAATAAAACCTAGACCCAATCCTCCAAAGTTAGGCATCCTGTCTGGTGGGCCCCAGCCATGAACAAACTATACAACAGAAGGAGGAAGTAACTACATGATAGAGCAAAATCCCAAAAAGGGAAGGCATCTCTGATCAGTATTAGCAAAAAACTACGGGCACTCATAAAATTGTCTAAGGCCAGCTTTGAGAGAAAAATTGCACAGGACACTAAGGATAATCACAAGGCTTTCTTTAGTTATGTTAGGAACCTGGGTGGGAATTCCCAGATATGCTCAAAATTAGTCCAAAATGACAAAAAATACACCGAACCCACAGACATTGCCAACATCCTAGCTGACAGGTTCAGCGCAAACTTCTCCCCCTCCCC